>NW_024868240.1:211660-211779 GCF_013358625.1 Macadamia integrifolia
CTTCTTGTGTGGAATCGAAGGGAGGAGAAAAGGGATGGATTAGGGGTAGGGTTTCAGCAGGCTTTTGGGATTTTTGTTTTTTTTGGTTCTCAATCTCGGTAGAACCGAAACAGAGAATG
>NW_024868240.1:211799-243702 GCF_013358625.1 Macadamia integrifolia
TGAGTATGGGGAAAAAAAAAAAAGAAAGATGGGGAAGGAATGGGATCCTTTGGCTCTAATACCAATTGATGGAGGGCCGGTAGGGGTAGGGAAGAAATTCCTGAAAGGGATCTCAGAGTTGCAGGGGAGAGAGAGAAAGCGCACTAAGAAAGGGGGGGAAGAATCACACACACAGCCCTCAGGCTCTCAACACTCAAAACTCAATTCATCATTTTATTCTCCGTTCTCTAATTGAACATTACATGCGTTTAAATAGTAAAAGAAAACCAACATTAAAAGGAAACCTACACTAAATTGGAAACTAAATCCTAGTAGTTATCTCCTACCTAAGTTACCAAAATAAAAGATTGCAGGAGAATAAAATAAAATCCTAAAAGATCCTACTGGTCAAAGACTCAATATGGGTCTGGTTCATCACTCGCTAGATACCCAAATGGGTATGGGCTGCTCCATGGGTGCATATCTACATCACAGAGCTATTTGGAGGGCAAAGATTCATGTTGCCGATTGCGTTTAAGTGGGATGGCCCGGTGGTGTTACATTGCCTCTTCTTTCTTTTCCTCTTTTCTGACAGATCCATGGTTGGGAAAAGGCTAAGTTGTGGTTGTTGTAAGTAAACATGACAAATAACATAAATAACTTAAAGAGAGACTTTTCCTTTTGGGGGAGGGATATACATAGGAGAAACCATATGGACCATCTATCAAAATACAAATAGGAGAACCAAACAAATCTATTGCTCACAGCAGGACCACTTATCTGTAGCATATATTAAACTAAAAGAGAATTCAAATAAAAGAAATGTTTAGAAGCTCACCAAGAGAAAATTCAACAAGTTTGGAAGCAACAGCTACAGCAGATCCACTGGAAGATCCTCCTGGTACTCGTGTAGGAGCTATAGGACTGGTGGAGTACCATAATGTTTGTTTTCTCCATTGACACTGGAAAAATGACATATCAGGATACCAATAACATAAAACCAGAACAAAAAAAAACACACACACACACACACATAAACCCATACAGATCTGTCAAAATAAGCTCCCAATTTAGTTCAATGCTAAGGAACACAAGCCATATTTTCTATAAGCTCAAAAACCACGACAAAACTATTACGGAAATAAAAATAATATTACAAAATGGAAAATTAGAAAGATATACAGCTAGATTATCCCTCTACACCATATTGTATCCTGTATCAATGGCGTTGTTCAAAGGCAGAGGCTAAAGCATATGGATGAGATGTGATTTGTATAAATCAAGAATCTTGATATATGAAATTTAAGACCCCAAAAGGGAAAATGAGTTTAGTTCTAACCAATATGCCATTTCATCCACAACAGTTTTCCCAACACAGCTGGCGCCTCCTCCAATGACTGCTGAAACTGCAGGAGATGTTTGAGCAGCAGCCCCATGTGTTCTGATCCAGTCTGGATTGCCAAATCCCGTAATGTATCCATCAATATCAAATCTGGAAAACATGAAGGAAGAAAATTCAAGATTTTCACCATGTTGATGGGATGAGAAAGGTTTCTGAGATAAAAGTGCCTTCGAATTATTTATGACAACCAAAAAACAAAGGTACTCCTAGATGGGAAACATTACAAGACCATTCAATTCAAGTTTCGAATTTCGAGACTTATTAGTTATTACAGATCAAGTTAATAATAACTCCGGTAAAGCATACATGAATTCTTATCTACCTTTCTGTTAAATACAAATTCTTGCAAGTAGCTCCTATTCGTATGGATCACACAACCACAAAAGCAATGGATGGTCCCAAATTCCAATCAGCAGTTGAACCTGAAATGGTAAGGATGAGAAAATACAACCAATTATGGCCCATATGAGGCTACAATTTATTGTCCAGATTTAAAAAAAAAAAAAAATAAAATAAAATAAAATAAAATAAAATAAAAGAAGAAGAAAAGAGAGTATCATTAGTCATTTGGTAAAAACGAACCCAGATACTAAGTTGGATGAGATGGGAAAACAAATTTTTCAAAAAGCTGAATTGAAGAACAAGTACAAATTGCATATGGTAAGGGTTAAAATGGAAGACAAAAGTCAAAGAATGAAGATTGTCAAATGAAATCAGAAATCAATTGACTAGCGCAGCCGAGAAAATGAGCAAGGATACCAAGAAGACACACACACACACACACTTGTGGGACATTATGGATGAGATCAAATAGAAGACAATTAGGGCTGAATAAAGGATGAGTTAGAGATCAATAAGTTTTAGAAATAGAGATAATTTTGGATCACCATAGGCAGCCCATGCGCATTAAAGATCTCCCAATTTTCAGCCATGGGATCTAACACTTCCATTAAACCTAGGAAGGGTATTTTGGACCTTCGTTAGTAGGGAGCAGGAGTTAATGATGAAACCCAACTGTTCTAGGACTTCAATTATAGTGTCAAATAACTGCGGATAAAGAGATTTTCTCTTCACCCTGGGTGACGAAAAACTTTCGCCTGCAAAAAAACTCATATCACAGATTTATGCCCAAAGAAATAATTCCAAATTGGGATCACTATGTCACCTATGCATTGGGCCCTTGAATGGACCCATAACAGAGGGCAATTGGCTAGCCTTAATTCCCCTCAGCTTGAGCATATATATATTGATAATATTTATCCAACCAGCTTAAAGCAACTTCATTATAAATTCACGAGAACTAAGTCCATTTATCTCAATTTCGTGGACTCCAAATTCCAAAGGACCACACAAGGTATCCTGTATCTCACAGTAACTTGTGAATAGGTGCTGGGCTTCTTCCCTATGCTCATAATTTGGTCTGGCAGGCATCTAGTGAGATTTCATCACATCATTAGGCGCATCCAATAGTTGGCTTCATCCATGTACATCTCAATTAAGTGTAGGTGTAAACCCAATATGTCCTATTTAGCAGATTGGTTGGCCAAACAAGGTTGATCTGTCCCTTTGAAAATTAGGAAGGAAAAATTATGGAATGCAAAATACTCACTCAGAATATGGTTGATGCACGCATCTAGTGAGATTTTATCACATTCTTAGGCACATCTGATGTTGGCTTCATCCATGAACATCTCAATTAAGTGTAGGTGAAAACCCAATATGTCTCATTTAGCAGATGGGTCGGCCAAACAAGGTTTATCTATTCCTTTGAAAATTAGAAAAGAAGAATAATGTAATACATAAGAAGTTAAATACTCACTGAGAATTCCAAAGGCTCAGCAATTGAACAGGAAAAAAAAAAGCCACTGCTCAATTATTACAGAATTCAGGGAAACCTAACCTAGTTGCATATGAGATATCAAACAAACATCTCTATATCAAAATGATGACAATGTCCCAACAAGGGTAATATCAGAACAAAGGAATTTGAGGACATAAAAAGACCACATCAAATCCCCACCAACAAATTTGTAACTTAAAGGAGGAGCATTGATCCCATAGGTAGGATTCATGAAAATGGAGATTTGAGCCACTATCAATCATTTAGAAGACCATTCCGACAAAGGTTTATTGACTATCAATATCAACATGAGTAACAGTCACTGGTCAGTAAGCACAATTTTTGAGACTACCGATTGTGATGAAAACCTATATAATTAAAAGGACTGGGTTTGAATGTCAGAACCTAGAAGCCGCTATCTGTTAGCCTTGAGAGCATTTAGCAGAAACTTCAACCCAGAAGCCAGCTTCATTGTGCCCATTCGATGAAACATTGACCTCAAGTGGACAGAATTACATAATCCTCTCCAGCCTAATGAACCCTAACCCGAACTAGAATTGACACTCCAACTAAACACTGTCCCAAACTCATTGAAAATAGAGAGAGAGAATACAAACAGCATGACACAGATAGAACTTGAAATCCAATTCAATAAGGCAAAGTAGAACACACAAGAAAACAGAGAATTCAGAGGAAGTAGATGCCATTAACTTACACATCTGAGACGGCAAATGAGAGACCCGTCGAGGTGTGGGGAGCTTTGGGCGGTGCAGGCTGAGGAGGGGGAAGAAGCTGAAACCTCTCGACAAAAGCTCCAAAATCCTCTTCGACTACTTCCTTCAATTTTCTGGTTCATGAGTATGATTCCGGCCAAACCCAATCCCAATCCCATTAACGCCCATAAGTTGGCAGACGAAGACGCCATGCTTAACCTTCGCTCACTCTCTTATTCGTCTCTTTCTTTCTTAAATACTTCTTTACCTCCTTCACTTCTGCGTATCTGTTCTGCTCCGCCGTAAGGCTCAAGAATTCTGAAGTATGAAGAGAAGATAACAGAGTACATGTCTACAGTTCTGTGTTTGGTAGGCAAGTGAAGAAAAGAATAGAAATGAAAAGAAAAACGAATCTAAATAATTTAAAAAATAAAAGAATGAAATAGTAATAAATTTTTTTTTTTTTTGGTAAAGAAAAATAGTAATAAAAAAGAGTATGTGTTTTTGACAATCAGTAGAATAGAAGTTTTTTTTTTCCTTGTGTTTTAGGCAGGATGTGTTTTTTGTTGGTAGGAGAAGAAAATTTCACCATCCTTCACTTGAATTTTAAAAATTCAGAAAAAGATTCTTCTCTTCATCCAGGATACACTAAACACAATGAGAAAGTTATAATAAAATTATGATAGATATTTAAGCCATTAATATATGAGATCAGACTCTTTTTGGATATGTGGTGTTCTCTTGTAAGGTAGATTTCAGTTTTTTGCCCAGCAACCTTTTTTATTTTCTTCTTTGAAGGAAATAGAAGTCGAAGGAATTTTGCATAGTTTGAAAGTGGCGGATGCTAAGGGTTGGATTATCTCTGAAGTTTGATTCTCCTGTAAGGCATTACTTCAGCTTATTCCGATGCCTCTAACAGTAGTTGGCCTCTCTATAGTACTGGGTTATTTTGGGATCTTTATGCAACGTTTAGGAATATTAAGTTTATGTATAAATGTAGGGGTTCTAACGATCCTATGTTGTATTTATAGACCTTCTGTAACTTGGATAGGGGACAGAGTAGCACTCTTTCTATGTAATGGTTTTTTCTTTTGGTAATCGAAAATATATATATATATATATATATATGAGAGAGTTTCCCTGCAATAGTGAAATTGGTTTCAGTGGGGGAATGTGGTCCCTACACCCACATATATGAGGCATAGTGACCAGTCATATATTTTTCTTTAATATCACCCTCCTCTCTTATACGATGAGAAATATCAGTATCCTCTCTTGAAGTTTAAAGGTTCTATCAATCATCTTATTAATCACTAATAGTATTAGAGATGCAATTAAAAAGACATTTTACCCCATCACATCATTAGGCGCATCCAATAGTTGGCTTCATTGATGGACAGCTCAATTAAGTGTATTCGGCTTTATTGATGAACTTCTCAATTAAATGTTGGTTAAACCCAATATGTTTGAGATGTGTTGGCCAAACAATGTATATATGTTCCTTTGAAAATAAATAAAGGAGAACAATGGAATGCACAATAATCATGGGAATTTAGATCACATCCTTAAGTATATTCGATGTTGGCTTCATCCATGAACAAATGGGTTGGACAGAAATAATGCACATGAGATATCAAAAATAACTTGTCAAAAAAACCATCTCTATATAAAAATGATGACAATGTCCCCCAACAAGGGTAATATCAGATCAAAGGAATTTGAGGACATAATAAGACCACACCACATGTAGAAACACAATCCTAAAATGATGCAGAAAGAATAGAAAAAAACAAGAACAAAATAATGCACACATATTTACAAGGTTTGGCATGATTGTTATGTTTTCGGTAAGATAAGATCTTACTTCAATATCAATGGAGAATAGGGTCACAATGCTTGTCCTCACCCCCTCTCTCGGATCTCTTATAGAGAAAGAGAACCTCATTACAAAATATATAGAGAAAAAAACCCTAATACCAAAGAATACAAAATTGCCCTTAGTAAACGAGTGCTCGAATAAAAATTTTGAGCGAAGGACCACTGTTCTTTGGGGGTCTGGCCAGTACTCCCTAGATTAACTACGACGAAATGTAAGACATTATATCTCAACAATCTCCACATCCTCACCAACAAATTTATAACTTAAAGGACGAACATTGATCCAATAATATTGACCAAAATTTGCTTCACATAAGATGATTGGTCAATTGGGAATGAAGCATATCAAATTCTTGCCTGAAATGGCTCCTAGATTTTTTTTAAGATAATGCACCAACTATTGTTTGATTGTGATTCTGTTTATTTTTTTATTTTTTGGTAATTCAATGCTCACCTGCAACTGCTATTAGGGATGGAACTCATATAGATTCATCTTGGTCCTGCAAATGCAAACACTTAATACAAGCGGGAACTTCTACTGTCGGAGGAGAGGATTTTGAGTGTAGTAAGGAACCCCTCCCAAAACAAAAAAAAAAAAAAAAAAAAATTCGGGTGAAATGAACATAGGACATTAGGACCCTTAATCATATATACATTTGTTTTGTAAAAGGTGGATTAAAATAATATATGCATAAGTTTTAAGTTTTCTTCAAAAGAATGAGTTTTTACAAGGTGGATTTTAATTTTTAAGATTGGGTGGTAGAACAAGTTTTTAAATTCAGTTGTGAACTTGTGATAGGAAAAATGAATTTTTTCCTTCTGTAATAAATTATTATTTTGTTCCAACAGAAAAAAAATGACACCGATAAAGGAATTCATTTATTTAGCCAGCCCAGCCCATAGATCCAGCCTGTTGGCTGTAATATCACACAAATAGTGAGGCAATGAACAAATCAGCAATTAGGCATGAGTGAGAAATTAAGGTCTAAGGACGAGGGAGGTGAGAGAGAGAAGTGGAGACCTGGAGGATGTTTTGGGGCGAGAGAGGAGGGTCTCTTGCGGCTCCTTTCTTTTGGGGCTTTTAGTCTTGTGCTTCTACTTCATTCTTTCTCTATCACCAAGCTTTAGCAACATAAAGGTATGAATGTTCAATTTAATTTTGCTGCTTCTTTCTCTTTCCATATATCTTTTCTCCATTCCTTTCTGAACCTTTTCATAAGAAAACTCAAAAAAGATCTTCATCATTGGCAATTCATCTTTTTCTCTTTTGCTAATCAGTCTTATTAGCATGTTATTTATTATTATTATTTTATTTTTTTGGTGAATCATTTTATTAGTTGTTGCATTGTAGTTGTCACTGATGTGGAGTTTCTTATAGAATGGTCACCTCTCTTACGTACAAGGTATTTGTTTTTCTCACTTTATCCACCCTCCTAAATATTTGCCTAATCTAATCATTAAATAGAGTCAAATTTTTGCCTAATCTAATTATTAAATAGTGTCATGCATGGAAGTGATTATGATCTTTCCATCTTAGTTAATCAACGATATAGAGGATGTGTGCACAATTCGGATCAACGATTTACCAAAGTAGAGTATTATATAAGGTTTGTTTATTTCTTCTTTATGTAATCATTTTTTTTTTTTTACAATTAGAAATTATATTCTCTCCCTTTCTTTATTTTATTTTCACGTATGTGGAACATTGAGATGACATTCTAACCTTGAATCACTAACCTGAATTAGAGGAAGATTCCATGAGGCATTAAGTAGGGAGTGCAAGTAACAATGGAGAAGCTTTGTGAAGCCATTTTGTGAAGCCATTTAAGGAAATGATGCACACAGAACAACGGCTATTAGACTAGAGAACCTGACAAGGAGAGTCCTGTGAGACTAATGTTGAATGTAAACTATATGGATTGGATTGAACCTAAATGATGTAGAACCTGCTAAGGGGAGGCGAATGAGACTAATTTGCAATGGGACTGTTACTATGTAAAAATATTTAGCTTCAAGAAATTTAAGGTCCATGTAGAGCCATTACAACTTTTTCAATGCATGACATATGAACTAGAAATGGAGTTTAAACAGAATTTAATTTTTAAATGGACATCATATGAATCAACCCCAAGCGGCAATTGCTATCCATCCGAAACAACCCAACTAAGGTTCATAACATTAGATCTAGATCGATTCCGTGATAAGAAATTTTCTGACAGAAGCCACCATCAAAAGTATGATATCTGTAGCAAGACAATTGAACATAGCAAGGTCGGCAGAAGATCTTTAAATGTAGATCTTGTTACCTATTCCCCTCATAGCTGTTTTTACTGGAAAAAACAAAAGGTTTTTTCACTAAGAAACAACATCTAATCTCTCATGTTGTTTACTTACTTTCAAAGCGTCTTAGAATGATCCAATCTACAAACTCGAATCCAGCTCTGAACGAGTTTGGTTCCACCGATGAAACCATGCCAAAAATTGTACAATCTGAAGAAGTTGGTGTAGAGGAGAACCAAATGGAATCAAAATTAAACCCTAGAAGGAAATGGGTAATTTTAATATTTGCTTTTGTGAAAGGGTTGAGGAAACTAGCTGAGAAGCAAATCATTGTATCATACAATTCTTCCTCCAATTTTAAGGTATCAATATGGTTATAAAGTGGGTAGAATAAGTTAATAATGCGACAATTTATAGCAGAGAACATTATGCATAGAGATGAAGCCATCATTGGGTAATTGATTGAGTCTAGTGAGAAGTGAAGCCATCATTGGGTAATTGATTGAGTCTAGTGAGAAGTGAAGCCAATGAACATCGCCGCCACCCTCTACAAACGGCACGAAAAGAAACACGATCACTAGCAAAGAGATGTCAATCAATCAAACTTAGAAATTCTTGTGGGAGATCAGCCCAAGAGCAATTCTCTATTTTATGTGTTTTCTTGCCCTTTCTCCTACTCCAAAGTCTTGACTCTTCTATATTCTCCACGGAAGAAGACAAGCCAAGGGTGTGTTTTAAGGGTTGGAGGACGGGAAATCTCAAGTTGGTTTTCAGTACCTATTTCCATATTTCCATCGATCATTTCGTGTTCTTTCTTGCTTTTCCTGTAGTTGAAAATTTTTGAACTCTCTCTCCATCAAATTCTCACACCATGAAAAAAATAATAAAGAAATAATAAGAAAAGATGAAACCCATTTTCCCATAAGAAATATATTATCAAAGCAGACATTGAAAAAGATTTATACTGAACGGGAAATGAGTAAAACAGAGAGAGAAAGAGTGTTACCTGGTTCACCGCATGATTACTGCAACTCTCACTCTCTATTCTGCAATCTTTGCGCTAAGCAAAGAGAAAGGGACACAAAGAAGAGAGAGCTTGAATCGGATTCTCCATTAACTGAATCAAATAAATAAATAAATAAATAAAAGTTTAAAAAAAATAATCATTTTCCTAATAATATGAGTCCGGATCGGAGAGGAAGTCCTAATCGGTTAGTGAACGGATTAGGTTTATGTACGAGAACATTCTATTAAATGACGAGATAGAAAATTGATTTTAAATCCACGAACCAAGGATGTTCTCATACATGAACCTGATCCGCTCTCACTGGTTACGTCTGCCATCTACCATCTGTCACGTGTTATGTTTAATGATAAGAATTTTGTTTCCTTTTATTTACTATGCTACTGGCCGCCATCTACTACTCCTACACACACCCATCAAGATAAGCTAGTGTGAATCCTGTATTCATAGTGGAATTCTTTTTCCGTTACTCTTTTATTTGACTTTTATTTACTTATTCATTTTTCTTTTTTCTCTTTTTTTTTTTTAGGAAGGAAAGAAAATAAATCTCATATTTTCCCAGGCATAATGAGTGTTGTCCACTATCCAGTGGAAAAGAAAATATTAACTAGCAAATAAAGATGTAGTTTTATTTTGAATAGACATAATATTGACTAGGAAGAAACTCAGTTGTAAACAGATTAAATACGAATGATAAGATTCAAATAAATGGACATGAACATGAATAGGATCTGGATTTTTTTCAACTATCCATTTACATCCTCAGTTATCGCTTTGAGCAGAGAAAAACTAGAGGAGAAAATCAACTAAACTAGCATTGAGTTGAAGGGCTGAGGCCACTACCCAGTAGGATTGATGATGGATGGTCCTATTTGAAATTACATAGATGTTGTTATGAATCTTTTTCTTTCATATGATTTCTTGTTTAATTACATATAATATGTCGTTCACCGATAAGGGTACTTTAGTATCATAAAATATTAGTTATAAAATTATTATTTAATTATATTTTTATAATCATACAAGATCATATAGTTTTTCCAATGGATTTGGAAAATTTTCGACTATTGATTTTTCAAATACCAATTCTCTTAAACAGATATAAGCACGAATTGAATACAGAGGTGTTCAAGGCAAATGATGCTAAATAGTCCCAACGAAATTGCCTTCCTTG
Source organism: Macadamia integrifolia (assembly GCF_013358625.1). Lineage (NCBI taxonomy): Eukaryota > Viridiplantae > Streptophyta > Magnoliopsida > Proteales > Proteaceae > Macadamia > Macadamia integrifolia. The sequence goes on from NW_024868240.1 coordinate 222,090, forward strand.
AGAGTGCATTTAAAATACAAAAACAACAACAAAGCCTTGTCCCAACTTATGGGTCAAAATGTGAGATAAGCAAGAAACAGTAATAAAGGGGAAACTCTTGCAAGAAGCTGTTTCAAGTTCCGGACCATTCCTTTGTCTTCCACTGTTTCAGCTTTGTCTACTTTTATCTCCTGCTACGAGTGCCATGGCTATCAAAGTCTGAGAGCCCATTCTCCAATGCTTGGACCAAGTTGTCAAAGTAATTCCCTGTAACCTTGGTCAGTCCAATAAGCTTCAACCGAGCCTCATCAAGCCCTGGAGTTGGACCTAAAGCATCAATGTAAACCTGTAGTTCCTTCTCTGCACAATAATGAAGCCTTTCTAACCCAGATTCTGCTTGGCCTTGCAAGTACTCAAATACTGTATCTTAGCATATTCATCCTCAGGAAGATAATATCTATAGGCATAAGTCCACTACAGAACTCTCCTATATTCAACTATCTGTAACCATGCCTCTGTTATGAATTCGAAATGGCACCATTTTAGTAAACGATGCAGATAGGGATAGTGAGATTGATCCACAAGAAGCTCAGCGAACTCTTGAAATAGCTGAAGCGAACTGAGACAAACAATTGAGGCGAATTTAGCTCTCAGATGGGCTAGGACGCGAGTAGAGGCCATCAATGCAATTTCATAACTACTTGGTGAGTCTAGTTTTCAGGCTGTTTAGCCCTTAAATTATCAAGCTTGGTAGTTTCCATTTGGTGTAAATCTTCCATAGCCTTTTGTCTTGATGACTGGTTACTTACCCATCTTTCACAATAATGAGTATGTTTCTCCAAATAACTTTCAGCTTTCGTTCATCTCATCTCATCCTCATCATCCTTATCTTCCTTTTATGATGCATTATAACCATTACATGCTGATCTATCATGATTCAACCATGAACCAAGGCATAGCCAACAAAACTCAAATCTACAAGGATCTCTACATGTCATAGTCATAGATCCATGATTCTTCTCTATTGGCTTTCTACACTTGGGACAAGGTTTAGTAATAGGTAATATATAATTCATATTTTCAGATTCAGAACTATGCTTCAAAATCCACTTAGCCAGTGTCACACTCCACCGGCCGGTGAATTTCCTCAGTACAATTCCAACAAAAGCTATATGAGTACCAAGCTCATATTCTACTATCCACAACCTAGAGAAGGACACCAATTAGTAATCCGATTCATTTCCATATAAGATCTAAGAAGATAATTCGAAAACTTCTCCTTATCTTCCTCAGAAGCGAATCGATCGATCAGATTGATAGAAATGCGACAAGAAGGTTGAGGACATCGCAACATCAAACACCTTGGGCCATCATTAATTGATGTTCTAATATAACCTGACCTGACCAACATGAAACACAAAAGAGATGGCCACAAACAGCAGAAGCCATACAATCAAAAGAACAAATTTCAAAACAGACTCTACAAGTAAGTTGTTTAACCTCTTCTTGAATTTCAAGAACCAATGGCTGCTTCTCTAATAAACCAACTGCTTTGCTTACTTTCTCCTCGTCTGCAAACCATTCATCTTGAACTTTAGTGATACTCCAATTATAGTGGCGCATAAGGATACTTGACCAAGTTCTTGATATTGAAAGAACGGTAGAGATTGTTGTAATTTCTTCTTCTTGGCGTCTATGAATATCTACCTCGCTTAATATTGTGTAATTCTGCTGCTGTTGTTGTTGTAACTTCTTCACATTATAATCAAGATAATCTTCTTCATCGTCATAAACTAAAGATGGACCCTATTAGTCAACTCTTCTAATCTCCTACAACTTTTTAGCCCATAACATCTCTCCTTGGATTTTTTCAAAGTGGGTTCAAGTATTAGGAATCCACAGCATCTGGAACACGGATTTTTTCCTAAAAAAAAAAAAATTCATGATTACCAACTTTTGAGTTTTCTTTAACAAAATTAATCAACTTATATTTTAGTTATCAACAATATACAAAATTAGATTTGAGTTTACAAAACTATTCAAAAAAGTGATTCTCCCTAAACTATGACCATTTTACCCCCCACTTCTTGCACCCTACCTTCTCAGATGTTCGATCCCCTTCCCTGCAACCCTCGCCTTCCCTGCCTCACCCCCACACCTGCCCTTCAGGCCGATTTTTCCAGTATTCTCTACCTCTGCAATCTCAACTTCTGCGCTCTCTTACCCCCCCTATGTCTTATTATTTCTAAAATTTTCTCCTCTCTAATGGTGTCTTTCCCATTTCTGATGAATCTTTTTTCTCTGCTGGTTCGAATTGACAAGTTGAAATAGATTTTACCATGGACCTATTGAAGAGATTCTCATGTGAGTGGCCCAACCCTTTGCATCACTACCAGCCCTTTCCTCCCACCTCAATTTTTTCTTCTTTTTTTAACAACAACCACTCTCACCCCACCCTATTTCGTCTACAAATCGAGTTGCAACCCCACGCCCTGCTGCTGTTATCATTAGTCGCCCAGCCTCCATCACTCCAATCATTCAACCTTCGACCACATCCATCCCTTCTCGGCTGCTCTCCGCCATCGACATCAACAATTGGCCCTCTCTGCATCTCTTTCGCGATGCTGCCATCATCCCTCGCCCAACCTCCATAAGATCTCAAGGGTTGGTGGCCATCACAATCGAGAACACAGTGGCCACCGCAACCAACAGTTCTAACCGTAGAACCACCATCACCACCGCCACCACTAACCTATTCACTCACCAATGTCTCTCCGATTGCAGCCATCGCTATGTCAACGCCATTAATCAACTAAAGGGCAGTCTCCCTACTTTGAGTACCAGAAACTACAACGATGCCAACATAGCCCTCTCCGCTGCCATGTCGGTGGTGAAGCTTTGCGAGGAAGGGTTATCGTCAGAGCCAAGCCATGTCTCAGTGCTGAAAGACGCTAATACCAAATTTACCCAGCTTTGCAATAATGCTTTGGCCATTACCAACCAGTAGGCTGGAGTCGTTGGACCTGGATTTTCTGTCTAATTTGTAATTTCAAACCAACCCCCCCCCTCTCTCTCTCTCTCTCTCTCTCTCTCTCAAGCTCCCTTCTTTTTTGTCCTAATTTCTCATAAATCACCCCTCCCTCCTAATACCTATTCCTTGTTTTTTATGATCTTCTTTAGTAGCCTAAGTTTCCATTGAAACACCTCCATAAACAGTGACTTGCAACTTCAACTTTCTCTTTAATAAACAGTGACCTGTAAACGCAACTTATATAACCCCTTCATGATGGCGGCTGGTGGCCTGGGATGGCTGTCAGTGCTGTGTGTAACCGTCGGCTTGGTGATCGGAGTGGTTATTGTGGCAAGAGAAAATTGAGTGTAAGAAGTCCGGGTTAAAATGGGAAAAAAAAATGGTTGAGGGAGAAACACTGTTCTGGGTAGTTTAGTAAACCTAAACCTGATTTTGTATATTGTTGTTAATTGAAATACAAGTTGGGTAATTTTGTAAAATAAAAACCCAAAAATGAGTAATCAAGTAGTTTTTCCAAGAAAAAATAGGACCCAGATCGGATTTGGGTTAAATCCAACCTAGAGATATCAAGGTCGGAATAGAGCATCCAACCCAATGATATTAAGGTCAGAATAGAGCACATTGAGAGGCCTGGGTTTTCTCAACTGTCGGATGCATGTTGGGATGAATATCCTCCCCCTCTCCCCCTTTTTAACGGTAAGGGTTTCCTTCCTACAGTTGAGTTGAAAGTAAAGACCAATATATTTTTGCCAACAACTACACCAATAATGGTAAAACAAAAATCATGTTGTGGCCAATATAAATCTTCTAATGAAATGCTTAAATCAGATAGGGCACAGTTTTTGAAGATATGGTAAAAAATATATATATTTGATGTAAGAGTATTTTTAAATGGGCTAATAACCCAGTTAAATGGTTGAAGCTGAAAATAAAAGTTGTTGTCTAGGATTTGGGGTAAACTCACGGTGATACTTGTACCCGCTTAGAAGGAACTAGAAGTTGTGCCCTACATGGATAGAAAGGTTTAGAAGTCTATTTTCTGACAAAATAATAATAATAATAATAATAATAATAAAATGGTGCATCATTTGCTATCTCTAGAAGTTATGGTCGTTTTGGCAAAGTGTGTCTGGAAGGACGGCAGACTTTTGGAATTCCAGAATTCTTCTTTTTCAGTCTTTCTTTCATTAAATTTTGGTCCTAGCACTTCTTGGGCACATCAACCATTATATTTCTTGACTCTTCAAGATGTGAAAATTACCTTTCAAGGTTCCCTAGATCCTTTTAATAGTATAGTTGTTTGTCTTCCAAATGTTTGTCTTTACAAATAATCTAACTTTCATTCTTGAAAATTACTTATATTTGGAAAATTGTTCCATGCTCATCTATATAAACTTGTACCAATGGATGGAATGTAATACGTGAGTTGATTCATAATCTTATCTGAGCCTTTGGCCTTTGAGAAGAAGTATTTCTTCTTGAGTTCTCTTATCCCTTAGGTGGATTTCCTTTGAGTGCCGAGTTATTTTTCATTTGAAGTGGTGTCTGTTATTTCTTTATAATTTTCCGGCGTCAATATTATTCTTTAGATTGTCTTCTAGTATTGCTATGTGGCAAGGTAAATGGGGATGAAATTTTGTATGTAGGTACTACTAAGTCCCTTGCTCACACATTAATTTTTAGCTTGATTCACTACAAGAAAACAAAAAGCGGTGGTATATATATATATATATATATTGCCACAAATCCACCACTAGAAGTACCACAAAAAAATTATGTATGGAGGTTATAATGACTACCACCCTTGTTTGTACAATTTAGCAACAGAAATTTTACTTCCATAGAAAATAATAGTGGGCAAAACTTTTAGCCATGGATTATTACTATCACCAAAATTTATCATACTCTTAACCAAAAAAAAATCCATGGCTTCCCACCATGCTCACAAGCCACAACCTTGCCCCGCCTTGCCCCATCATGTGCCCTTGCCCTGCCCTCCCCACCCCAACCCCCATCCCAATCACCACTCCCCCCCCCCCACAACAGTAAATCCTCACCACACACGATATCCCACTAATAGCTCCCACTTCTCCCTTCCCCCACCCTGGCTCCTGTCCCTGCAATTGTTTCGCCCCTGTCCATGCCCTCACCTCCATACTACAGATGAGAAATGTTTATGGATTGCACCAACCACTATAGTTGGTCCTAACATGGAGATTCAATTCAAAATACAATATAACAAATATTCGCAGTAGCGGCAGTAATTACCATCACTAAATAGCCAACAAATTGACAAAGTCACTAGAAATCCTCCATGAAATGTTTCGTACTTATTTAATCTTGGTAATTTCAGAATCCAACTGCGTACCAACAATAAAGTTTAACCTCACTATTTAAGACTAGTATAGTACTGATAATTACCGTTGCAACATAACATTATTTAACAATAATTTTTTAAAAATATATATATATATATAATTTAATTACTAAAATATTTTTTTAATTAAAGAAAACTCGGTTTAATATTAATAAAATAATATTTATAATATTACAAAAGGTTATGTGCACAGCTATACAACATACAAGGTCATGTCCTCCCTCCCAATAGGGGGTGAAATGACTAACATCCCCCCTCCCTTCTTATGAAAAATGAACAATTCTCTTGGTCACTTAATATCACCTTTTTTTTTTTTTATGAAATTGCCTAACATCACCTTGGCTTAAAGGCGTGTGGCTATTATTCCACCCAGCAATCCATGTGCCAACACCTAGCAAGAGTGATAAAGTAGGGTATAAATGTATGCTTTCCTATAAATATGAGTGAGAGGACATTGGCCTTTCTCATCCTTCCATAGTCTTTTCTACGTAAAAACTATTATTTGTTCTGTGAAGAATGAAAATGGGTCCAAGGGCTCTCCTTATGGTTTTAGTTTTGGCTCTTGTTCTTCTCAAACCTACAGAGGTGCTAGCTCGCAACTTGGATGAAACTTCCACTGAAAAGACAAGCAAGCATTTCCACCATCCTCCTATGCCGCCGCTTGTTCCCTGCCAACGCTATCTACCCATTTGCTGCAACATTGGGCTCTCCCAATGCCCTCCTGAGTACTGCTGTCGTTACTTCACCGGACCTCACAATTGAATAATTCATGATGCTTCCTATCTAATCTCTACAAATAGCATCTCTGAAAAGGTATAAATAAGGAACATGAGTGAAGCTTATTATTAATTTATAGTCCAGCCCTTAATCTATTCTCTTAGTTGGGGTTTCTCATGTTATGTGTGGTTGGGATTTCTAAATTTCTTGTAATAATAAGACCAGCTCCCAAACAATGGAACCTAAACTTGTTTGTCTAGTTCGAAATATGTAGCTGGTAATTTCTAATATATTTGTGTAGTCTACTTTACGTGAATATATGTTTTGCATTATAAGGAAATTGGATGAATTTGTCACTTGGTAAAATAGCAAAAAAAAAAAAAAAGTTGAAATTGGGAATCAACCTATTTGTTTTTTTTTTTTTTTAAGGTAAAATGTATATTATTGAGAAGAAAAACAGAAATATACATAGAAAAAGGCAATCTCCTACCCTCTTTAGACAGATGAAAGGGAGAAAAGTTCCTAAAAGCAAGCAGCACAAAACCTTGGAATACCAGTTGGACTCCAATTTCTACCCAAAAGAAAAGTTGGATTCAGATTGGATTTAAGTTAAATCCAACCCATTGATATAAAGGTCAGAATAGAGCACGTTGAAAGGCCTGGGTCCTTTCAACCATCATATGCATGCTGGGACGAACGCCCCTTTTTTTTTTTTTAAGGGATGAAGGTTTTCTTTTTGCTATTGAGTGAAAGTAAGACCAACATTTTTTTTTGCCAACATGTACACCAATGATAAAACAAAAATCATGGAGTAGCCAACCATTGCACAAATGTAAACATTGCAAAAAAAAAAAAAAAACAATCCTCTTAAGAAATGCTTAAATTAAATAGGACACAGTCTTAGGGACATGGTAAAAGAAAATATTATTGGAGGAAGTTACATACACTCCCCTCTCCTATACTAGGTTTTATCATTTTTATCCCATGTACTTTGAAAAATACCACTCCCATCCCTGCACTTTAAAGATTCTAACACTCGTACTCTTTCCATTAGAGAACCTTGTTAAGTGATGATATCAACCTTAAAATATGATATATAATTTCCAAATTACCCTTTTCATGATGTAAATACCAACACAGACTTTAAGAGTCCTAAAAGGGGTTAACTTTTCTCTCCTTGAACCCAAATGGCGGAGTCCTACATAGAATTTCTTGGCCATGGCAAAATTCTTCAAAAGACAACACCACTAATTCCTTCTCCCCATTTGGAAAACACCGTCCATCGTCTTGCCAGACTCATTCCTTCTCATGTTCATCCTCATTCAGATCATCATCTTCTTCTTTTGGATCATCCTCCTTTGACGATTCCTTGCCCTACTTCAGAAAACACCATAGCTTTGTTCTGAAACTAGCAGGTTATCCATCAATAGCTAGGCATTTTCCCTCAAACAGTGTTTTAAATATATCGACTCGCCTTGGGCCGATTCTTTTTCCTTAGTTTAAACCCTGCCCTTAATACATTCAACAGAGCAAGCTTTGTTTCAAAACCCTGAAACCGCCCCCCGCCTGATCATTTCTCTTCTTTATAATTTTAAGATATACTGTGGGGACTTTAAAGTCCCATTTCAGTTCTGTTAAGCCAAATGCATTTCTACCAAATCTATATGGACGGCTACAGGAGACAAGCTTGACTAGTTCATCCATGACAAGAGAAACTAGTGGGCGGCTAAGCATTGTTCTCTGAATCTACTGGGGTTATGGTCCTGCTGCTGGTATGGCTGGCTACAACCTCTTAGTTGTTGACCTTTCTTAATCACTGTGGAAACTAAATTCATCTCTGTATCTACTTGACTTTCAGGTTGATCCATCTTCTTCAATTCAGTATCTAAATCTCAAACTATCTTGCATTCATTTTGTAAATCTGAACCATTCTCTATCCAACCAATTCAATTCATTTCATGTTTGTAATGCTTATATACAGTGGGAAAAACCATATAGAACCAAAAAAATCTCACCCTATTAGTATGTGAGGCATGTGCCCAAGGCTACAGTTACCAAGGAAGGAAAATTGTTTCTCTACTGGAATCTCTCTAGTAATTAATAGGATCATACATGGTAAGGTGTGGAACTAAATAAAAATCCAACCAATCTATTGCCCATTAAAATACTTAAAAGGGCAAAACCCCAATCCATATGAATACACCATCTTCATTTCAAACCACGTTCTGTTCTATTTTATTGGTTCACACAATTAAAAATTCCAAAAGGGTTAAAAAAAAAATTTTTATGACTCCGTTTGGATGCAAAGAAAATGCAAATATTTTCTTACGAAGTGAAAAAAAATTTTCAGCATTTGATTGCAATGGACATGTAAATTTATCCTTGAAAAATAAAATATATTTTACAGTACCCTTTTTTATGGTTAAAAAAAAAAAAAGAACAATAGGGTTCGGGAAGAAAAAACATGAACATTTGTACATTTCCACATAAACTTTGCATAGAAATCCACAGAGATTCATACTTCCTTTGGTTTTGCATCAAAATTTATTTAAAAAGGAAATAAACTTACAAACCTAGGATTTAACTAATATGTTAACATATCTATGCCTTGTGTCATCCTCCTTTGACGATTCCCTCCACTGAAAATACATCTTCTCCAAACCCTAGTCCTTTCAGGCAGAGATCTTCTCAAAGACATAAAGAGAAAGAAAACGCTTTACCAGATTCTTTGCCGTTGCAGTTGTTGGCCGTGGCCAAATTAGCCGCGGTAACCGGAAAGACTAGAAGCCCTCTGCCACCAAAACCCTCAACTTCAAATTCAAACCCCTTCAAAAGGAAGCTCAGTATGGAAACAGTTCCCGAAAATGGTGTTCCAGGGACTTTCTATTCTGGAGTACAGGTATTTCCCTTTATATGTTTGTTCTTTTTGGATTGATCTCCTATTTCTACAAGCTTAGATTCCTGCGGGCTGGCCATTGCTCAAGACCACAAAAGGGGAGGAAAGGGATATGTATTAGACATAAGGGTAACATTGTCCTTTTAAATGTCATTTTAAAACCGCCAGCGACTAATGGGAGGAGCGGTATCTTTAAAGTATGGGGAGTGGACGGGTATTTTTCAAAGCACGAGAGGAGGGGAGAAGTGGTATTAAGGCAAAGTACAGGGAAGAGAGCATAATTTCCTCATATTATGCTTTAAATTGTCTTCTAGTATTTTTATATGACAAAGAAAGATAATTTTTATATGTACCAATAAGTCCCTTGTTCACACATTAATTTTTAACTTGATTCATTACAAGCTAGTGGTATATATATATATATATATATGTATTGCGACAAAATCCACCACTATAGAAGTACCACAAAAAATTATAAATGGAGGTTAAAATGACTGCAATCCATGTCTATAGAATTAGCAGCAATAATTTCGTCCCCTTAATGAATAATACTAAGCAAACTTTTAGCCCTAGATTATTACTGTCACTAAATTTAATCATCCTATTAAAAAAAAAAAAAATCCACGGCCTCCCCATCCCATCAAATCCAACCCTGTCCATGCCCACACACAAATAAGAAATGTTTATGGATTGCACCAACCACTATAGTGGGTCCTAATATGGAGATTCAATTTTTTTTTTGTAACAGGGTAATTTATTAAGAAGGGAAGAATTTCCAAAAAGAAGAGAAAAAAAGAAAATTACAGCTGACGCCATTAGCCCAACTTGCTGTCTCCACCTTCGGCATTGCCATCAGCAGAGAAAGCAAGCGAGCATCCTAGGCAAATCTAAATCTGTGCAATAAATCTCGACGACTCGACGGAGATTCAATTTAAAATACAATATAAGAAATATTCTCAATAGAGGCAATACTTATCATCACTAAATAGCCAACAAATCAACGAAGTGTTTTTTTATCACTGGAAATCCTTCATGAAATATGTCGTACGTACTTATTTAATCTTGGCAATTTCAAAATCTAACCATGTTGCTTACATTTAGCAATAGTAAAGTTTAACCTCCCTATTCAAACTAGTAAATTACCACTATTACATATCCCTATTTAACAATAAAAAAAAATTCATAAAGTTTAATTACTACAATTTTTTTTTTAAGTTAAAGAAAAATCAGTTTAATATTTATATTATAACAAAAGGTTTTGTGCACAACTATACACCATACAAGGTCATGTCCTCCCTCCCAACAAGAGGTTGAAATGACTAACGCTCCCCCCCCCCTTACCGCCATTACATATCCCTATTTAACAATAAAAAAATTCATAAAGTTTGATTACTACAATATTTTTTTTTAAGTTAAAGAAAAATCAATTTAATATTTATATTATAACAAAAGGTTTTGTGCACGACTATACACCATACAAGGTCACATCCTCCCTCCCAATAAGAGGTTGAAATGACTAACATTCCTCCCTCCGAGAAAAAGATCGTCTCCAACATCAACGAGCGTCCAATGATCCGTCCAAGGGCTGGGATTGTTTGGGCTCACATCCCCAAGTATTGGGATGCGTGACCAAACCATCCCAACCCTTGGATCCGGATCGTTGGACACTCGTTAGACATCAGTCGTTGGAGACGATCCGGATCCCCCCATGAAAATGAACAATTCTTGGTCACTTAAAACCACCTTTTTTAACATTTATTTTTATTTATGAAATTGCCTAACATCACCTTGGCTCAAAGGCGTATGGCTATTATTTCACCCAGCAATCCATGTGTCAACACCTAGGAAGAGTGATAAAGTAGGGCATAAATGAATGCCTTCCTATAAATATGAGAGAGAGGACATTGGCCTTCCTCATCCTTCCATAGTCTTTTCTACATAAAAACCATTATTTTTTCAGTCAAGAATAAAAATGGGTTCAACGGCCCTCCTCCTCGTTATGGTTCTAGTTTTGGCTCTTGTTCTAGTACGCAACCCTACAGAGGTGGTAGCTCGCAACTTAGATGAAACTTCCACTGAAAAGCTAGGCAAGCGTTTCCACCATCCTCTCAAGAGGCCGCTTATTCCCTGCCTACACTATCAAGACTATTGCTGCAACTTTGATGTCGTCATCCAATATTGCCCCCCTGGGTACTGCTGTGGTAACTTCACCGGACCTCACAATTGAATAATTCATGATGCTCCCTATCTAATCTCTATAAATAGCACCTGTGAAAAGGTATAAATAAGGAACATGTGTGGAGCTTATTATTAATTTATAGTCCAGCCCTTAATCTATTCTCTTAGTTGGGGTTTCTCATGTTATGTGTGGTTGGGATTTCTACGTTTCTTGTAATATAAAGGCCGGTTCCCAAACAATGGAACCTAAACTTGTTCGTCTAGTTCAAAATATGTAGAATATATGTTTTACATTATAAAGAAATTGGATGAATTTGCCGCTTGGGATTTTTTTTTGGTAGAAGTTACTTGGTAAAATGGCATTATAGAAAAAGGGTGAATTGGTTGATTTGAATTGGAATCAAAAAAAAAATTTTTAAAGGTAAAACGTATAGTATATATTGAAAAGGAAAATAAAAATTACATGGAAAAAGGCAATCCCTCACCTACTTTAGATAGATCTAACAAAAAGTTTCTCAAAGCAAGCATGAGTGCAGGACGAAACACTGAAATACAAGTTGGACTCAGATTTCTATCCAAAAAAAAGGTTGGGCTCATATTGGATTCGAGTTAAATCCAACCCATTTATATCAAGGTTGAAATAGAGCACGTTGAGAGGTCCAGGTCATTTCAACCATCGAATGCTTGATGGGAAGAACACCCCCTCTCCTGTAGTTTGTCGAAATTACACGTGGATCCAAGGGTTTACACGAACTACTCCCCTGATGTTTCTAAAACTTTTACAATTAGGTCCACTCTATTACTCCCCGTTAAATTGAGACTATTAATTGATGACGTCACCTAATATAATGATAACTAATGCCTAAAACACCCTTTTCAACACATGAACAATTCTTGGTCACTTAAAACCACCTTTGGAATTTGTGCTCCTCTCTTCCTCATTCTTTCCCATTGTCGGTTGTTGTCTTGCACAAAAGAAGAAACAGAGAGGGGGAGTTGAAACTTGAAAGGTAATGAAAAGCTCGTGGATCCATCAGCTTCTACTGTTTGTTCGCCAATATCATACAATTTGGGTTCTTCTTCAAAGCAGTAGTAGCAGCTCTTCATGCACCTAAAGTCCCACTCACATACCTCGAAGGCTTCCCTAAAGAATACCTCAAATTTGCAGAAACAAAAATCCTGTGATCCCTCACGCTGTGTTCTGGCCTGCAATTTGCAACTGCCAATAACAGGGATAGGAAGGAGAAGCTTGGATGGAGATCCTTGTCCATCAACCTGATTACGTTTTGCTCTAGCAAAAATTGTAAGAACCCTACAATGAAATTTGTTGACAACTCGCCGTGCCTGCAATTAGATGCCGATCAACAACAGTTAGGGTTTTACGATCTTTCATCCTCCTAAAAGGCACACCCCCACCAATTTCTAATAGATCATCCTCTGTTTCTCTCTAAAGCGTTACAAATCACACCAACACCCCCAAAATTCCATAATAACCCACTACCAGCAAGAGAAAAGTGAAGGGACAGAGAGCAATCATTGTGAAGTCTTTGCGCTAATGAAAAGCCCTTTTGGTAGTGCGTTCATCGAAACTCTTCAAATAGAGTTTTCTTGTCAGACATTCATGATTGTTCTAATCATTGTGTTACTCAAAACTCCACGAGACGCGGAATCAAGCAAAGTTGTGATCGACGAGTAATTTAAATTCTCTGGCGATGGTTTTCTCGGAGGGTAGCTTGCAGGTGTGTTCGTGACCGCCTGTATCTTATTTTTCCTATAACCGATTGAGCAAAAGAAGCTCGCGTAATATTCGGTTGTGATGTTGTAGATCAGTGCAGGGTCCATTGCACGCCAAGATTAAGATGGCCAGAGCCGTAATTGGAAGGCGTCGTAAATAGGTTGCCAGTGTCTTCATTGGTTATGGGTTAGAGATGGTTGTCCACAATGCCTGCTAAGTCATATTTTTTCTCTAAAGGGTAATATATATAGTCTTCTGTCGTTGAAAACTAACAGCATACTCACACTGTCAATGCCAGGGAAGGTGTATGTAATTCGTTCAAACCCTTGGATCCACGTGTAATTTCGGAAAACTACAAGGGAGAGGGGCATAATTTTCCCAAGAAAATATTATTTTTTAGATTTGTCATCTAGTATTGTTATGTGTAGGCAAGATAGATGGGGATGAAAAATTTTGCATGTAGGTACCACTAAGTCCCTTACTCCCATATTAATTTTTAGCTTGATTTACTATAAGAAAATAAGAAGGGTATTTCTCGATTGTGCATATATATATATATATATTGCCTCAAATTCACCATAGAAGTACCACAAAAATTATGTGTGGAGGTTAAAATAACTACATATGTGTCTATAGAATTAGCCGTAGCAATTTTACACCCCACAATAAATAATAGTAGGCAAAACTTTTAGCCGTGGATTATTACTATCACTTAAATGTATCATCCTATTTATTAAAAAAAGAAAAAAAATGCCCTGCCCTGCCCCAATCATGTGCCCCACCTCAGTCGCCATAGCCCACACTAAACCCTCAGTACCACACGCGATATCCCACTAGTAGCTCCCACTTCTCCCTCCCCCCCCCCAACTCATGTCCCTACAACTGCATTCGTCCCTATCCATGCCCTCACCTCCGCATCACAGGTAAGAAATTTTTATGGATTTCACCAACCATTATTGTGGGTCCTAACATGGAGAATACAATATAAGAAATATTCTTAATAGCAGCAGTAATTACCATCACTAAATGGCCAACTGATACAGCCAAATTGATTGCCCAGTAGGGTAAGAACATGTGGTATATGCGGAAAGGACACGTGTCGCCCACCTGATAGAGACTGCAAGGATTCTGACCACGTCAACCGCGTGAAGAGAATATTCTCCACGAAGGGGATAGGACATATCCGAGTAGGACTCGAAAAGGAAAGGAGGCGGACCCAAGGAGGACTCCTCCAAGGAAAAGAGAAGCCCTAAACCCTAAGGACTATAAGAGAGGGCCAGAGAGGAGGAAAAAAGGTAAGTAAATAGACCCACACCATTACTCCTGGAAAAGACTGTGCGGCCGATCTCTCACTTGGTTGTCGGAGGAGTAATCCCGGACAAAGCTCCGGGCCTCTGCCTTCTGTGCTTGTGCAGGATCAGCTCATATGGATTTTTGGCAGCAACAGATTGGCGTCGTCCGTGGGAATGATAGTAATAGTGGGGAGAACCTACAATCGTAAGAAGACGAGAGCAGCGTCGAACATAAACATGGGGGAGGAGGAACCTTCAGGATGGCTCCCTCCCTCGAAGAAAATCGGAGAAGAAAAGAGAAACGATGATCAAGAAGGTTCCGCGAGGGACCAGCATTCGGTCGGATATTTGGTGCGCGGAGATAGTAATCCTCTATCCCCTCCTGGAGCATAGGAATATGTGACAAGGGAGCAGTTCAACGCCCTCCAGGAGAAATATGACCGAATGGCTAAGGCAATGAAGGAGGTCTCCAAAGCTATCTCTCAGAAGACCGGAGGAGCACCGTGAGGCCCCCATATCCGGCCCGAACGAGCTCGAGACGAGGACCGAAGCAGTACAGAATCAATAAGGTCTGATCATAATCCTCGAAATCGAGCAATAAGGGAAAGTCCTGCACCCAGGGGAAGGACGCAGCATGCCACTGGGGCCAGACATGGGGAACCATGCCAAGGAGATGAACAAAGACACGAGGACTCAGGGTTGAAGCAGATGATCCTAGACCTGAAAGATGAGATCAGGAAGATGGCAGAAAACCAGACAGGAGCTCGCGAGCTAGACCTCACTAATGACACGGCTCTAGCTGATGAGGTCATGAGGGACCCGCTCCCGGTCGGCTTTCACCTGCCAAAGTATGACACCTACGACGGGTCTGGGGACCCCGTCGATCATCTGGAAGGCTTCAAGGTTGCTATGCAGTTCCATTGAGTCTCAGAAAACATCATGTATCGCACCTTGCCATTGACGTTCAGAGGAGCGGCAAGGCTATGGTACAACCGTTTACCGACAAAGTCGATCCATAGCTTCAGCAATTTAAGTTACGTCTTCATGAAGGGATTCTCCAGTAGCCAACCCCTTCAGAAGACCATGTTGAACTTGACCAACGTCAAGAATCATGAAGGAGAATCACTGCGAGACTACATGAAGTGCTTCCAACAAGAGAAGATCACGATCAGAGGTTTGGACCCGAAAGAGGAGTTCACAGCCCTGCTGGGAGGCATCAAGGATAAGGAGCTGAAAAGGTCTTTGGCGAAGCATACACCGAGGAACCTAACCGAGTTGAGAGCTCGGTGCGATAAGTACATCCAGATGGAAAGTCCGAGCGTGGTCGGGCACACAGTCCACCAAGGAAGTTCGAGAAATACGTGCCCCTGAACCGGAGACGAACGGATGTACTAATGCAGATAAAGGACTCCCCGGATACCAGAGCCATGAAGTGGCCAGGGAAGATGGGGCGACACCCCGAGAGACGCAATATGGACAAATATTATCACTTTCACAGGGACCACGGCCACAACACCGAAGATTGTTGGCACCTCAAGGGGGAAATAGAAGGAATGATCCGAAAAGGAGATCTAGGCCGATTCGTGGACCAAGAAAAGGAGGATGCCCAAGACGGTATTGATCGCAGGGACAACCGTCGTAGAGATGGCAGAGGCCACTATGAAAGAAGGAGGCCAGCCCGCAGAGGCAATCAGGAACAGCAAAGGGATCGGACACCCGAGGAAGCTGACCATCACCTCCGGGACGAGAATAAAAGCCCAACTAGGGTTATAGTGACAATCTATGGGGGCGCCTAGCCGCTAGAGAAAGTTCAGTCTCGACCAGAAAAGCAAAAGCCTATACGAGAAGTGTACATGTGGCTGAATGGTCAAACAAAAAGGCAAGGACGAGGACGGTTATTTCCTTCTCAGACAACGATCTGGAAGGGGTGCACACTCCGCACGATGATGCCCTAGTAGTCACCATGACCATAGCTGATTGCAGAGTGAAGAGGATCTTGGTGGATAACGGTAGTTCAGCTGATATCCTGTTCCTTGAAGCTTTTCAGAAGATGGGCCTGGACAAGGGAAAGCTGAAGAAAGTCTAACACCCATTGCAGGGATTCTCTGGTGTCCCAGTAAAAGTGGAGAGGTCGATTGAGTTGTCGGTAAGGGCTGGCACCGGAGATCGCCAAGTAACAGTCATGATCAACTTCCTGGTAGTAGGCATTACCTTGGCATACAACGCCATACTAGGGAGACTTGGTTTGAACCTGCTAAAGGCTGTCGTCTCCACACCACATCTCAAGATGAAATTCTCAACCAAGAATGGTGTCGGTGAATGTCGAGGCGATCAGGAGGCATCCCGGAGGTGCTACACCACTACCTTATGGGGAAGAGAAAAGGCGGGCGAGGCGCTCCCAATAGAAGATTTACGCGATGACACCAGTTATCAAAGGGGCGAGCCAGCAGAGGATCTGATACAAGTTGAGGCCAAAGAGGGGGATAACAGTCGCCTATTCTAGATCGGGGCAACAATGCCATGGCAACAACGAGAAAAACTCATCTCATTCCTCTGAAACAACTCTGAAATCTTCGCCTGGTCTGCCTCAGACATGCCTGGAATAGACCGAGAGGTAATAGGGCATCATCTGAGTGTCAACCCAGCAAAGAAGCCAGTGAAACAGAAGAAGAGGACCTTTGCCCCCGAAAGGCAGCAGAAAATAGATGAAGAAATAGAGAAGTTGCTGAAGACCCAATTCATCCGCTAGATCCAATACTCGGAGTGGATATCCAACGTGGTGATGGTCCCGAAGGTAAATGGAAAGTGAAAGATCTGCATCGACTTCACCGATCTGAACAAGGCCTGGCCAAAGGACGGATACCCTTGCCGAAAATAGACCTCCTCATTGATGTCATAGTAGGATACAAGGCGCTGAACTTCATGGATGCATACTCGGGGTACAATCAGATCAAGATGTCTAAGGTTGATGTCCCAAAGACATCCTTCGTGACCGAGGGGGGATTGTACTGCTATAAAGTCATGCCCTTCGGGCTAAAAAATGCAGGGACCACCTATCAAAGGTTAGTGAATAAAATCTTCAAGGGGATGATCGGTAAAACCATAGAGGTATACGTGGACGATATGCTTGTAAAAATCCTGAAGGATGAACAACACATTCAAGACTTAGAAAATGCGTTTCAGGTGCTGAGGCAGTACGACATGAAGCTGAACCCGATAAAGTGCGCATTCGGAGTAGCCTCGGGAAAGTTCCTCGATTTTATTGTCTCGGAGAGGGGAATTGAAGCCAATCCGGTGAAAATACAAGCCATTCGAGATATGAAGTCACCCCAGAATGTGAAGCAAGTCCAGGAGCTAACAGGCAGAGTCGCCGCCCTAAGGCGATTCATGTCTCGGTCGGCTGACAGGTGCCTCCCCTTCTTCAAAGCCTTGAAGGGATCCAAAAAATTTGAATGGACGGAGGAATGCAAAAAGTCCTTTGAAAAACTGAGGAGTACCTGGCTGCACCCCCACTGCTGACGAAGCCAAACGTCGGGGATACCTTACAGTTGTACCTTACTGTATCAGCAGTGGCGGTAAGCGCAGTACTGACGAAGGAAGAAGGAAGGCAACAAAGGCCAATATACTACGTCAGTCAAACCTTGCTAGATGCCGAAACAAGATACAGAAAGAAGAAGAAAGTGGCGTACGCCCTAGTAACAGTGGCAAGAAAGCTGAGGCCCTATTTTCAATCACATACGGTATGCGTATTCACAGACTAGCCCCTAAAGAAGATACTGCAGCGGTCAGATATGTTCGGTCACCTGGTAAACTAGGCCATAGAGTTGGAAGAATTCGACATCCAGTACAAATCGAGAACCGTAATAAAAGCACAGGTCCTCGTAGACTTCATAGCCAAGATGGCGCTCCCTGATGATCCCCAGGAGTTTTTCGAGGACCGAGGAGAGAAGGCTTGGGCATTGTACGTGGATGGTACTTTCAACAGACGGGAAGCGACGTAGGGATCATATTGGTCAGCCCCAGAGGTTTCAAAATCGAGTACGCCCTATGGTTCGACTTCGATGCCTCCAATAATGAAGCAGAGTATGAAGCATTAATAGCCAGAATTAATCTGGCATGGGCTTTGATGGTACAGGAGCTGATGGTGCATAGTGATTCACAACTCATGGTATGATAGGTGAATGGAGACTACGAAGCCAAAGAACAAAGGATGGCTAGGTACTTGAAGACAGTGCGAGAAAGAAAAACAGCCTTTAAGGAATTCGAGGTAAGGCAGGTGCCACAAGAAGAGAATGCTAGTGTAGACGCACTGTCGTAGTTGGCCACCTCCGACTTCACAGACCTTGGACGATCGGTGTATTTTGAAGTGCTACCACAGTCAAGTACCGAAAGACCCCAAGAGATATTACCCATAGATGAACACGACCATAGCTGGATGGATGCCATAACCAAATACCTGAAGGAAGGAACGCTCCCCGAGAATAGGGACGATGCAAGGAAAGCACGAATGAGGTCAGCACGCTTCCTTCTGAAGAACGAGACGTTGTACAAAATAGGGTTCACCGTGCCATACCTCAAGTGCCTGAACCCCACCGATGGCGAGTACACACTCCGAGAAGTGCATGAAGGGATATGTGGCCAACACCTGGGATCTCGGGCTTTGGCACATAAAGCGCTGAGGCAAGGCCTGTTCTGGCCGACAATGAGGAAGGACGCGGAATCGTTTGTTAGGAAGTGCGTCAAGTGCGAGATGTTCGCCCCCGTCCCTAGGCAGCACTCTATCGAGTTATCATCCCTTCAAGCCCAATACCATTCTCCATGTGGGGAATGGACATCTTGGGCCCATTCCCCCTGGCCACGAGACAAAGGAAGTTTGTAGTTGTGGCGGTAGACTACTTCACGAAATGGGCAGAGGCCGAAGCACTGGCGACGATATCCAAAAAGAATGTAAGGAACTTCTTCCAGAGGGCGGTAGTCTGTCGATTTGGAATCCCTCGAGTGGTGGTAACGGACAATGGAACTCAGTTCGCCAACCCGACTTTCGGCTTGACCACAGGAAAACATCTATCGGTTATCCATCGACCAATGGGCTGACAGAGGTAACCAACCGTACCCTGCTCCAAGGAATAAAGAAGAGACTGAATGATGCCAAAGGGTTATGGGCAGATGAGTTGTACAACATCCTCTGGGCTTACCGCACAACTAAGAGATCGGCCACCGGAGAAACACCCTTCATTTTAACTTATGGCACCAAAGTTGTACTTCCGATAGAGGTAGGGGTCGTAACCCACCGGATTCAGTACTATAATGAAGAAGAAAATGATAAAGGACTCCGAGCAAATTTAGACCTCTTGATCGAAGTCAGGGACACCTCGCAAGAAAGGATCGCCGACTACCAGCAGATGGTTACGAGGCACTATAACTCCAAAGTCCGAAAGAACGAGTTCAGAATGGGTAACCTCGTCCTCAGAATGGCAGAAGTATCAGACCCAAGGCATCAAGGAAAGCTAGCCCCAAATTGGGAAGGTCCTTACAGAGTCTCAAGGGTAATATGACCAGGGTCCTATTAACTGGAGACTACAGGGGGAGAAAAGGTACCCCGATCGTGGAACTCGAAGAACTTAAGAAAATTCTACCAGTAGTGAAGTAGCAAGCACACTCACATTTTGTAATTTTTTGCTCCTAAGCACTTTCAAGTTATAACTCATCCTAAGCTCTCCGGATGATTTTATTTATGAAAAATATGTAAGCTGGTTTATGGCAATTGGTAGGAATTCTCATGTTTGGTGGCTTTAGCTTTGCCGAATGTCCTTACCTCGGTCATTACCTCGGTTGTTGATCAAGGCAGAGCCAAAGGAAATTTGACGAAGGGATATAGCCGAAGGTCCTCACTTATGTGACTACAGCCAAGGGAGGTAACCTCAGCTAGAGCTAAAGTGAAAAACAACACTTGGTGAAAATCCTACTTGTTCAGGTGGGAGCTCGCTAAGGCTGAGCGGACCTGATCGAAGGTCTTTACCTCGGTTGGGAGCTCAGGCAAAAATCGGACCTGACCGAAGGTCCTTACCTCGGTTCGAAACTCAGGCAGAGGCCGAGCGGACCTGACCAAAGGTCCTTTCCTCGGTCGGGGGCACCGGCCAAATCCTTGTTCAGGATCCCTTAAAAGTCCATGGCCCTCGGACTTGGGAAACCTCTCAGATAAGCCGATGGAGCAGAACCAAGCCTCGTACTCTAGTATGAGACGTATTAATCCTTGGGCCGCCAAGGACCTTCTTGCACCTACTTACCAGCTAAAGATCCCTTATTAGAAAGAAAATGAAAATATCAAAAGGCAAGGGTATCTGAAGAAATAGAAATATTCATTCATTGAAAAGGCCTGAAGGTCGAGAGTACATGAAAAGGCCCAAAGGATCACATCACAAAAAAAAATGGGGAGAGAGCCCGAAGGCTAAGGTAAGACGCAGGGTGGCTTCAGGGGGCATCCATCGGTTTCACGGCCTCATCGTCGATATGGTGGAGGGTCTCCCGATCGGAGCCATCGTGACCAGGAGTTAGAGGCACCTCACGTTGCAGCTGAACCTCACCTTCCTCGCTACAGCCTTCGCCGTCAGCATCAGCAACCTCAATGGCTGTTGGGGCTGCCTCAACACACTCCTCTTTGAAGATGAGCCCGCTGTCCTCGAAAGAGACCTCTGGGTAATGCTCGAGGACTCAGTCTCAGACCTCAGTAGCACCCATTGTGAACCCAGGGGCGATGGCGCGCTTGATCTCCTCCCGAAAGCCCTCAGAGGCCCTATACGTCTCGGCCCCTCGGGGCTCAGCCTCCTGAACCCTTGCCATTATCTATGCCTTCAGCTCCGTAAGCTTTCGGTCGCATTCCTGGTGAGTACAAAGAAGGTCCGCTTCTAGGTGCTCCACCTTCTCGAGGAAAACCAAACGCTCATTCTCCAGGGCTGACTTCTCGCGTTCAGAAGCCTCGAGGTCTCGGGCCATGGCTTTGGCCAGGATCGTCAGATGACCCACTTGGTTTTGGGCCTGTATAAGACACCAATGGTCAGTATGTTGCAATGATAAATTAAGGTTTGGAGGATCAAAGCTTACCCCTACCATGAAGATGCAGGCGCTAGTTATCATGGCCGCCGTCCCTTGTTGTTATGCTTTGGCGGCATCTCAGGGGAGACTGCCCTTCAGTACCAGCTCATGAGAGACACTCTTGATGAACAAAGTGTCATCTTCTTTGACTGACCACCGAGGGATGAAGCCAACCTCAGCCCTCACATTCCTAGCCCTCGGGCTTCTGAATTCTACCATGGGGGAAGAGTCTCAGGCAGACAAGCTATGGCCCGGAGCAGCGAGTGCCTAGACCGCTTCGGTATTGGGTCCTTCGGCCCTGGACCTTTTCTTCAGT
>NW_024868240.1:243722-250617 GCF_013358625.1 Macadamia integrifolia
ATCTACCGCCATCCGTCCGGCGTCAGCTGGGTCGGACAAATCCCATAGTGCTGAAACACCCGGGCGAAGAAAGGATGGAGGGGAAGCCGAAGGCCAGCCTTAAATGCCTCCCTATATAAGCACAGCTCTTCAGAGTTTCGATAGCTGGCTCAATCCATCGATTTCGGTAACCGGAGCTCGAAAGCGTCTGAGATACCGAAGGAAACCCTTAGCTTCCCTAGCTCCAGCTCATCCATGGTGGAAACGATGTGGAGAGCCTCCACAGCAAGTGGGTCCTGGGTCTGGGCTCGGGATTCAAGCACCCTCTCCCTGAATCCCTCACCGGTTGAGCCACCCTCTGACCCAGACAGCGAGGCCATGGACGACGAGTCATGAGCAGAGGGCGAATCGGAGGAAGAGTCCGAGGACATGCCTCGGACCCCCTGGACTCTGATACCTACGGTTAGACATTGTCCTCTCGGAGGATGAGGGACTGTACCCGGACGAACAAGACATCGTACTTACTT
This sequence comes from Macadamia integrifolia, assembly GCF_013358625.1. NCBI lineage: Eukaryota > Viridiplantae > Streptophyta > Magnoliopsida > Proteales > Proteaceae > Macadamia > Macadamia integrifolia. Next base: position 244,229 of record NW_024868240.1, read on the forward strand.
TTGGTGAAGATGAAGCGTTAAAGGAAAAAAGAACACCTAGACCGAAGGAAGGGTCTCCGAGGGAAAAATAAAAGTGACCCACAAATGGACCCCCAAACTTTATAAATAGACGAAAACTGATACAACTGCCCGAGCATTAATGGCGTCCTCACGTCACCAATTACCACCCCTCGAGATTTGTGCCATGAAGGATCTGACCGAAGGTCCTTACCTCGGCTGAGGGCACCGGCTAAGGTCGAGCAGACCTGACCTTACCCCGGTTGGGAGCTCAGGCAAAGGCCAAGCAGACCTGACCGAAGGCCACCACCTTGGTTGGGTGCTCTAGCTAAGGCCAAGCTGACCTGACCGAAGGTCACAATCTCGATTGGGAGCTCAAGCCAAGGTCGACCGACCTGACCAAAGGTCTTAACCTCGGTTGGGAGCTCAGGATGAGGCTGAGCTGACCTGAGCGAAGGTCCCTACCTCGGTTGGGGGCTCAGGCTCAGGCCAAGCGGACCTGACCGAAGGTCTTTACTTGGTTGGGAGCTCAGGCAGAGGCCAAACTGTCCTGATCGAAGGCCCTTACCTCGGTTGGGGGCTTAGGTCAAGGCCAAGTGGACCTATCCGAAGGTCGTTACCTTAGTTGGGGGCTCAGGCAAAAGCTGAGCGGATTTGACCGAGGTTCCTTAACTCAGTTGGGAGCTCAGGCAAAGTCTGAGCAGACCTAACCGAAGGTCCTTACCCCGGTTGGGAGCTCAAGCAAAGGCCGAGCAGACCTAACCGAAAGTCACCACCTCGGTTGGGAGCTCAAGCAAAAGCCGAAGGCCTGACCGAAGGTCACCACCTCGGTTGGGAGCTTCGGCTAAGGCCGAGCGGACCTGACTGAAGGTCCTTACCTCAGTTGGGTGCTCTGGTTAAGGTCGAGCTGACCTGATCGAAGTTCATAACCTCGATAGGGGGCTCCGATAAAAGCTGAAGGCCCGACCGAAGGTCACCGCCTTAGTTGGGAGCTCCGACTAAGGCCGAGCAGACCTGACCGAAGGTACTTACCTCGGTTGGGAGCTCAGGCTAAGGCCGAGCGGACCTAACTGAAGGTCTTTGCCTCAGTTGGGAGCTCAGGCCGAGGCCGAGCTGACCTGATCGAAGGTCCTTACCTTAGTTGGGGGCTCAGGAAAAGGCCGAGTGGACCTAACCGAAGGTCTTTACCTCGATTGGGAGCTCAGGCAGAGGCCGAACTTACCTGACTGAAGGTCCTTCCCTCGGTTGGGAGCTCTAGCCAAGGCCGAGTGGACCTGACCGAAGGTCTTTACCTCGGTTGGGAGCTCAGGCAGAGGCCGAGCTAACCTAACCGAAGGTCCCTACCTCTGTTGGGGGCTCAGGCTAAGGCCGAACGGACCTGACCGAAGGTCTTTACCTCGGTTGGGAGCTCAGGCAGAGGCCGAGCTGACCTGACCGAAGGCCCTTACCTCGGTTGGGAGCTCAGGTCAAGGCCGAGCGACCTGACCGAAGGTCGTTACCTCTGTTGGGGGCTCAGGAAAAAGTCGAGCGGATCTAACCGAGGGTCCTTACCTCGGTTGGGGGCTCAGGTCAGGCCCGAGCATACCTGACTGAAGGTCTCGATAGCAAGCAAAACTAAAGCCGAAGCCGAAGCCGAAGGAATAAGGCCGAAGGGATGCATGAATGAGAAAAATGACGAAAAACTTGATTACTCCCACAGGAAGAGCCTCCTAGCCGGAGTAAGGGGGCTCCTGATATGGCCAAATTGATTGCCCAGTAGGGTAAGAACACGTGGTATCAAAGGAAATGACACGTGTCGCCCACCTGATAGAGGCTGCAAGGATTCTGACCACGTCAACCGCATGAAGAGAATACTCCCCACGAAGGGGATAGGACGTATCCGAGTAGGACTCGAAAAGGAAAGGAGGCGGACCCAAGGAGGACTCCTCCAAGGAAAAGAGAAACCCTAAACCCTAAGGACTATAAGAGAGGGTCGGAGAGGAGGAAAAAAGGTAAGTAGATAGACCCACACCATTACTCCTGGAAAAGACTGTGCGGCCGATCTCTAACTTGGGCGTCGGAGGACTAATCCCGAACAAAGCTTCGGGCCTCTGCCTTCTGTGCTTGTGCAGGATCAGCTCATACGGATTTTCGGCAGCAACACCAACAAACTAATGAAGGGTTTTTTATCACTGAAAATCCTTCATGAAATGTGTCGTAGTTATTTAATCTTGGCAATTTCAAAATCCAACCATATTGCTTACATTTAGCAACGGTAAAATGTATTCTAACTATCTCAAACTAGTATAGCAATGGTAATTACTACTGCTACATAACCCTATTTAACCAAAAAAAAAACCATAAAGTTTAATTACTACAATATTTTTTTAACTAAAGAAAATTTGATTTTTTTTTTGGTACAAAAATTCGATTTAATGTTACTGAAATAATATTTATATTATAGCAAAAGGTTTTTTGCACTACTATAAGTCATATGAGGTGATGTCTCCCCTCCCAATACGGGGTTGAAATGAAAACAACCCCCCCCCCTCTTATGAAAATGAACAATTCTTGGCCAAATAAAACCACCTTTTCCTACCATAACTTTATTTTTTTTTTCTTTTTTTATGAAATTGCCTAACATCACCGCGGCTCAAAGGCCGTGTAGCTGTTATTCCACCCAGCAATCCATGTGCCAACACCTAGGAGGAGTCATAAGTAGGGTATAAGTGTATGTTTTGCTATAAATATGAGTGAAAGGACGTTGGCCTTCCTCATCCTTCCATAGTCTTTTCTACATAAAGAAACCATTATTTGTTCTGGGAAGAATGAAAATGGGTTTAAGGGCTCCCCTTATGGCTTTAGTTTTGGCTCTTGTCTTACTCAACCCTACAGAGGTGGCAGCTCGCAACTTAGATGAAACTTCCACTGAAAAGACAACAAGCAAGCGCTCCAACCATCCTCCCTGCAAGGCTGTGATCTTGGGGTACTGTTGCGTTCATAAGCACTGCCATCGCTTCACCGGACCTCACAATTGAATAATTCATGCTGCTCTCTATCACTTTATATAGCGCGTGTGAAACTATTATTTCGTAGTCCAGCCCTAATATGAAGCTGGTTGCTAAGGTTGTAGTTCGTGATAAGCTCACGTTCATCAGGAAGTTTCGAGTTCCAAGTCTTCTAACTGTTACCTTCTCCCTCCCTTTCTATAATGTATCCAATTTTAAAAAATAAATAAAAATAAAAATATGGATACCTGGTTATGTCTATTTGTTTAGTCTACAATATGTTGGGATAAATCTATGCATTATACAGAAATCGTGTAGTGTGCAAGCTTGAGTTTCAAGGACTTGAAATCAAATTGGTGAATCCATCGATTTGAATTGGAATCAATCGGGTTCAGACCTGATTCCAATTGACTTCTGCCGTATTCTTTTGAGTTGTCCATTATTAATGTTTAATTTCATTTTCTTTTTGGTGAATAACTAAATATAAAAGAAAAAGAACCCTACCTGTTTGTGTGTTTCTACACCCAAACATAAGCGAGCACAAAAAAACAGCATTGACCTGCCCACATAATTACATGACAAGATGTCTCCAAAATACATAGGCCCGAGAAAGCAAAAAGAAATACAGGATTGCGGGAGGATGAAAAAGAGCAACAACTACGTTTTTCCAAGAGATACCAGACCTTTCAATTGGCTAAGCGAAGAAAATAAGGGCAAACCTAATACGGTGACTCTTCTCCCTACGCCAAGTAGAGACTCAATATTTAATCTTCAATTACTACTATTGTATTGTAAAAATTAACAAAATATGTCCTCTCAAAGTTAAACCCCTAAATTTATTGAATAAAATTTATTAATTTTGGAAACACTTTATTTTTTCTTACCGATTCCAATCGAAATCCTCAAAGAATGATCCCATATCCAGCTCTGAGTTCGTAAACCTTGCTAGGGCCAAGTAAAAGAGGCACATCACAAGTATTTATCACCAGCTTGTGATATAAGTAGTTTTCTTCTTTAAATTATAATATACCCATAAAGCAAATTTTGAGCAACAGCTTCGATGGGCCTACTCCTATACCATTGGCTTACCTTGTGTCCAGAGTACCATATAATGCAAAATGTGGTACATAGACTAATATAAGCTAATGAATCCATCTGATTCGAATTGAATTGGTTCTGATTTTTTATTTAAAATCTAAATTGATATCCTTATTTGTGGTTTCAATTTCAAAAATTTCATTCAATTCAAAATGATTCTGGATGAATTCAGATAATTCGATGCAGAACTGATTTAATGTAAGATTCTGTAACTTGAGCTTTGCCTTTAGTTCGTTAGATTTATTCAACTCAATTCTCGTTCCATCTTTTTAATCTAAGGCTATGTTTGGTTATCAAGAAATAAATACAAAATAAAATTAAAAACTTCAAAAAAAAAAAATTTGAATTTGATGAGAAAGAGATAAACTCACAAAGCAATCATTGTATCATCATGATGCAATGATGCAATGATTGATTTTTATATCTTTATCTCTCTTCTCAAAATTCTTTTTTTTTTTCATTATTATTATTTTATTTCTTTCTTGACAACCAAACTTGGCCTAAATGTTTCAACAAAAAAGAAAAAAATTTAACCTAAATGCGGCCTTTGTTATCTATATTTACTACGGCTATGTGACATTTGATAGTACATATGGACGTATTTACTTAATCGTTATCTCTTCCTCCATCATGTTTTTCGTTTGATAGACTAATGCAATTTCTCATTTAAAATCATAGTAACGAAAATCACAAGCTGACTAAGAACTATTCTACATAAGATTATATCCTTTAATCAAAATGGATTCATTAAAGGGAGAAATATTTAGGATGGTGTATGCTTATGTCTTGAACTTCTCCATTGTATTGGTGAAAGGGAAATTTGGCTTCATGTCCATCAATTGGAAATAAGCAAAGCTTATGACAAATTGGAGTGGATTTTTTTTGAGAAGACCCTTAGTCGTTTCAATTTCAATTCGGGGTGAATGTCACGCTTAATGCTCTTACAATTTTATTTGGTTATGCAAGTCAAAACCTTACACTTGGATTTTTCAATACATTTTACTTTTCTCAAATCAGCATCGCCTATTGCAAAACAGTGGTTTTGATAGAGATTAACTAGTACATCTTTTCACTTCCTCCTTAAGCTATTTATCTCTAATTGTCTAAATCTCATTCCCTATAATTGTCTACAAAATAAGTGGTGGGATTCTATTGAATAATTTACCAAGATTACCTTACGAGAGTCTAACTAAAATTTTCAAACAAAATTGTTTACTTGGGAGTATTCATAATTGTACTAAATTGGATATAACTAATAAACTTTCAAGAAATATAATTAATTACATTTTAGTCTCCCATTTAAAAATACCACAAAAATAGATGCAAGCCCCTGACCTATAAGCTTTCTCCTTTGAAACAATCAAACAACCGAGCCTCGATCATACCGAAACACCATGGCTTTCATAAATTTATATTTATAGAGGGAGAGAGAGAGAGAGAGAGAGAGAGAGAGAGACAAAATTAATAATACGTAATAATTAATAATTACCTCCCCTTTCTGCTCCATGTTTTCTTTCCCTCTTTAAAAGAGATGAAAGAGGATTGAGAGAAAACTTTTTTATTTCCCTAACAATTGATGGAAAGAAACGTTACTACCATAAGGGACGATAGATATTTTGAAGCAGGAGAAAGAGAGATTTTAGGAGCTGAGAGAGAAACTTGCTATAGTGTGTTATAGAGATAATACAAAATTTGAAAGAAGATAAATAAAGAGAAATAATGGTGCAATTAGTGAGGATCTTCATGCTGGAAAAGCTATTATACTCTGAAAAAAGATGATTGATGAAAACTCTCTCTCTCTCTCTCTCTCTCTCTCTCTCTCCATATTTACCTTTGAAGTCCATGCCTATTGTGGATTGTTATGTGCCTTTTTTTTTTTTTATCTTTTTAATACTTAATAATAATTATTATAATTAATGATTACTCCCCCCTTTCTCCTCACGTTTAGAGAGAGAGAGAGAGAATTATAAAGAGTTTATTATAATTCCCATTTGGAAGGGCGAGAAGATGAGTGGGATTTTTTTAAAATAATTATAGAGATTTAAATATGGAGAGAAAAAGAGATATTTAAGGAGGAGCAATAGCAAGAATTACTTTCCTTTTTTAATATTTAATGATTACTCCCCCTTTCTCCTCCACGTTTAGAGAGAGAGAGAGAGAGAGTTTATTATTATTATTATTTTCATTTTTCAATTTGAGGGGTGAGTAATATTTTTTTAAAATAATTATAGAGATTTAAATATGGAGAGAGAGAGAGAGAGAGAGAGAGAGAGAGAGAGAGAGAGAGAGAGAGAGAGAGAGAGAGAG
>NW_024868240.1:251728-252174 GCF_013358625.1 Macadamia integrifolia
AGCAAGAATTACTTCCCCCTTTTTCCTCCATATTTATAATTATTATTTTTTCATCTTCCATTTTGAGGGTTTTTTTGGTCATTTGAAAAAAAAAATTGGGTTTATTGGTCATCCAAATTTTTTTTTTTTTTTTTTGTTAGATGTCAATGGTTTTTTTGTCTTTTTGAAAAAGTATACCAAAGACCGGGAGTACGTAATTTTTAATAGTAGTATGATTTATGGATAGCTTGTTATGTCTATTTGTTTAGTCTACAACAAGTTAGGATAAATCTATGCATTATACAGAAATTGTATCATGTGCAAGCTTTGAGTTTCAAGGAATTGAAATCAAATTGATGAATCCATTGAATTGGAATCAATCGTGTTCAATCCTGATTTCAATTGATTTCTACAGCATTCTTTCGAATTCTCCATTATTAATGTTTTTTTTTTTTTTGGGTGAATAA
>NW_024868240.1:252194-389170 GCF_013358625.1 Macadamia integrifolia
GTTCTTGCTTAATCGTGGCTTCTTTCTACATCATAATTTTCGTTTGATAAACCAATGCAATTTCTCATTTAAAATCATTTCAACAATAATCAAAAGCTGACTAAGAACTATTCTACATAAGATTATATTCTTTAATCAAAATGAATTCATTAAAGGGAGAGATATTTAGGATGATGTACTATTATGTCTTGAATTTCTCCATTTTATTAGCTACAAAAGGGAAATTTGGCTTCATGTCCATTAAATTGGACATGAGCAAAGCTTATAACGAATTGGATTTTTATTTTAGAAGATCCTTACTTGTTTCAATTTTAATTCGGGGTGATGCTCTTACAATTTTGTTTGTTTATACAAGTTAAAACTCTATACTTCGATTTTTCGATATATTTTACTTTCTCATCTCTGCACCGTCTTATTGCAAAACAATGAATATATTCGAGAATAACTAGTATATTTTTTCACCCTTTTCTTAAGTTGTTTATTATTCAAATCTCATTCCCTTTATTTGTCCACAAAACAAGTGTTGGGACTCTATTAATTGGATGGTTTTTTATTAAGGTTGCTTACAAGAGTCTAAAATTTTCGAACGGAATTGTTTACTTGTGAGTATTCATAATTGTAACCTAAATTGGGTATAACTAATAAACCTACGAGAAATATAATTAATTACCTTTTAGTCTCCCACATAGAAGTATCGCATAATGGAACTAGATGTATGAAATTAATTATGTGAAAATTTTTTGCAACAACTTATTTTGAGAATCTCGATCATTGATTAGATAAAGAAAATAAAATAAAATATAAAAAAATTTATGTAACCTTTTTAAATTGTAATTATTATAGATAATGTTTTTAAAATTATTTACAAAACTATCATTTACAAAATCACCACAAAATTTGAATTTATTTTAAAATGCCCTCACACTCACCCTTTTGGGAAATGGATTCCCTATTAAAAATCTTTTACATTTGCAGAAAAATATTGTCAATCCAACATACTAATATATATCTAGTGGAGGCATCAAATTGTAGTCCACCCGAACGTAAAAAATGTGACTATAATGATAAAGACCTCTCGGGTCTGAGGACCAAAATGAATTATCATAGAGAAACTTGTTTCTCAAACATCAAACGATAATCCACATAAGATTCTTTAAGTGATCCAGTTCGATACACATACAATACGAATACTCACATTTAAATTTCAACCACATTCCTATTAATACACATTATGACAACGATATAAAAAAAATGTTTGATTCTGTCTTTAGTTGCAAACATCAACTATTTAAGGTCTATCTAACCTTATGACAACTGATCATCCGTTTAAAATAATTCAAATTAATAATTATTTAACTCCTTAAATTGGATTTGATGGACACAAAAATTCAACACCATAAATACATTATGAGTTGAAAATATCAACGCAAATAGCTGATTCCATGTGCCATGGATTGGTTGAAGTGATGTCACATTGCCTATCACCTTTGCCCGGCATCCCTTTTTCTTTTTTATTTATGAAATTGCCTAACGTCACCTTGGCTCAGTGGCAAGAAGACTACTATTCCACTAAGCATTCCATATGCCATTGCTTAAGAGGAGTAATAATTATTGTATTAGGAATCTGAATCCTCTTCTTATGTGGTAACCTTTTCATATGGGATTGCATTATCCATTGTCGTCTAACTCATTTAGAAGAGGAAAAGATCCCACATAGAAGGTGGGATCCTATGTGGGGAAAGTAATTAACTCCTCTCTCCACGTGGGGAGCTGATCTGGGTTCAAGTATAAGTATGTGTTTTCTTATAAATAAGATTAGAGGACACTGCCCTTCCTCATCCTATTCCATAGTCTTTTCTAGATATTAATAATAATAAAAAAAAAAGACATTATTTGTGCAGTGAAGAATGAAAATGGGTTCAAGGCCTCTGCTCCTTTTGGTTCTAGTTTTCGCTCTTGTTCTACTCATTCCTACAAAGATGGCAGCTCGCGACATAGGCTTCGATCGTGGCCCGACGAAGAGTTTATGCCCTCCGGAATGGTTGTGCTGCGAGCCCTTCCGGCAGAATTTTTGCATAATCTGCTGCCCGTACCCAACCTCAGCCATCAGAGGCGAGCCTCACAATTGAATAATGATGATTCTCTATAGTTTCTATATCTATCTCTATAGATAGCACGTGTGAGAAAGTATGAATAAGGAGCACGTATGAAGCTTATTCTTAATTTATCGTCTAGTCCTTGACCTGTTCTCTTTAGTTGAGGTTTCTAATGTTATGTGTGTGTGATTTCTACGTTTCTTATAATAATGCGACCAGCTCCCTAACTTTGGAACTTAAACTTTGATTGTCTGGTCCAAATAAATACGTAGCTTGTTATGTTTATTTCCTTTTGAATCATCTATTATTCATGTTTAATCTTCAATTTTTACAATCTTATTTTAAAAATTTAACAAAATTTGTCCTCTCATATTGGATCCCTAAGTTTATGGGGGAAAAAATCATTAAAAAATCATGGATTTCGAAAACAATTGGTTTCTTCTTCTTAATTTTGACTGATTCTGGACGAAATTGTTGGAGCTGATCTCGTATTAGCGCTAGATAAACAAAGGCACAACACAAGTCATTTAACACCATCTTAGATTTTAAAAATGATTAAAACTGTACTTATCATAATGTGTGCCAAGAGCTATTGTCTAGCATGCTTTTCGAATACATTACTGTCACTACAAAATTGTGTTATATTCAGAGGTAAAAAAAAAATAAGATTTCAAATTATTTGACAAATTAAGGGATCTCAATAAGAAAATCTCTATATATTCAACGATTCAATATTCCTTTGTGTCACATAGAAACAGACAAGGGAAAAAGGATGATTTTTCTCGTTTCCCTCAATGCAGAAACTGACTAGATGCACCAAAGAGGTTAGTTACATCTTTCTGCCTCTCTCAGAAAATTGCAAAACCATATAGAGTTGATATTGTACATAAATTAACAAGTCTTATAATTTTATTTGGTTATGCACCAAGTGGATCTCACGCATGATGTTCTTACATTTTTATTTCGTTATGCAAATCAAAAACCCACACTTATGTTGCATTTTGTCTGCATTTAAGGTCGATAATGCATTCCAAGAAATCATACCTCTATATATATAGGACTGTCTAATGACACCTCTATATGTTTATTTAGAACTTATTATTTTCCTTTGTATTAATTCCCAAAAATTTTAAGTTAGGTGTAAAAAAGGAACAATCTGAAAGTGTATTCACTTAAGATAATGTGTGTCAAGAGTAATTGTCTGACATGCTTTCTAATACATTACCAATTACTATCCCTAAAAAAGAAATGTGCTATAATGACAGGGCAAAAAAATAAGACTACAAATTATTTGACAAATTAAGAGGTGTCAATAAGAAAATCTCTATATGTACAATAATCCTTTTTTTTTTTTTTTCTGAACACCAACTATCTAACGCAGTTGGTGAGCTATGGTGGGCAAAAATCCCACGTACGCTTGGGGGTCTCGAGTTCTTTCAAGGGCTATACACCTCTGATTGTTCTGCTCAAATGGACCTTGCCCTGCATCATATTATCCCAAAGTTCTCTGAGGAGATGAATAGGGAGCTTTGCCTACCTATCTCAAATGAGGAAGTGAAGTGGGCAACTTTTATTATGAAACCTCTGAAATCTCCTGGTCCTGATGGCTTGTCGCCAGTGTTCTTCCAGTCGTACTAGTCCATCATTGGTCCTGATATTTGTGTGGCAATGTGGTCATTCTTTGATACATGTTTTTTGCTTAAGGATATAAACCATACTCATTTTTTCCTTATCCCTAAAGTGAAGGTGGCAGAGAGTGTGGATCAGTTTAGGCCCATTAGCCTCTATAATGTCCTTTATAGAATTTTTGCAAAAGTCCTTACTAAGCGGCTTAAGAGATGCCTTGATGCTATTGTGGCCCCAGAGCAAACTACTGTCGTGGACAGGAGAAGTATTTCAGAGAACATTATTGCCTATGAGACCTTTCATCACATGAAGAATAGGAAGAGAGGGAAACAGTACCTTGTAGCTTCAAACTCGACATGAGGAAAGCCTATGATAGAGTGGAATGGAATTTCGTCTTAAATATTTTGACCAAGTTGGGTTTGTGTGATAAATGGATTGCTCTATTGCATCAGTGTGTTGCTCAGTCTAGTATTCTTTCCTTTTAAATGGAGTGGAAAAGGATTTTGTGGCTCCATCCAGGGGGCTTAGGCAATGAGACCCCCTTTCACCAAGCTTATTCATTTTGTGTACAGAGTGCCTTACATCCTTGATTGCTGGGGCGGTGGCTGATGGTGGTCTTCAAGGCATTAGAATCAGAAGACATAGCCCCCAGATCACCCTTCTTTTTTTGCAGATGATTGTTTGATGTTCCTCCAAGCGAACCATAGCTCTCTTAGAAGCCTTAAAGACATTTTGTCCCTCTACTGTGGTGCATCTGGTCAAGCAGTAAATGGATTCAAGTCTTCGACATCCTTCAGCCCAAATACTCCAGTGCGTCTTCGGAGAATCTTTGCTAGAATTGTTGGTGTAAATGATATGATTGCTCCAGGGCAGTATTTAGACCTCCCAACTCAAATAGGGAAGAACAAGAAGGTTGTCTTCTAAGGTATAAAGGATAAAACTGTTAGTAAGATTGCAGGGTGGAAAGAACAACTCTTATCTCCAGCAGGGAGAGAAGTGCTTATCAAGTTAGTTGCATCAGCCACTCCTCTTTATCCTTTGTCGCACTTCATGCTCTCAAATGGTCTCCTTGATGATATCCACAAAGCTGAATGTAGATTTTTGTGGGGTCAAAAGAAAGATGAAAAGAAGATTCATTGGGTAAGCTGGGACCGTTTGTGTTTGCCCAAGTTGGAGGGAGGTTTGGGGATTAAAGACCTAAATATTCAGAATGTGGCATTGTTAGCAAAGTCAGGATGGCATCTTCTTACCAAATCGTCCTCCATTTGGGCTATGCTAATGGCTAATATTTATTTTCCAAGTGGGAACTTCTTGTAGGCTTCTGTTGGGGATAAACCTTCTTGGGCTTGGAGAAGTCTGCTAAAAGGTAGCAAGCTTCTCGAGAAGGGATTGTTATGGGTTGTGGGCAATGGTAGATCTATCCAAATTTGGGAGGACCCTTGGATACCTGAGCTCAAAGACTATAAGCTTCACTCTCCTAGGCCTCCAGATTGCTCCCATTTCAGGGTGTCAGAGCTTACTTGTGGTCAGGCATCTTGGAATTTGCTGCTATTAAGGAGGCTCTTCTCTCTTGTTGAGGTAAATGCTATCCTCAAGATCCCTATTAGCTCATACTGGTGCCGCAGACCAGCTTGTGTGGGGTCCCCATCCCAATGGGACCTTCTCTGTCAATTCTGCTTATTAGTTGGGAATATCCCAGACTCCCCCTTCTTTGCAGTCTTCGGAAAAAGCCTCTCTTATACCAAAAGAGGTTTGGAAGTATTTATGGAACTCAAAGGTTCCACCGAAGGTGCGGTTGTTTTTGTGGAAGGCCTACCTAGGTGCCATTGGAGTGATGGTGAACCTAGTGCAAAAAAGCATTGTCTCTTCTGATCTTTGTCTAGGGTGTGAACAAGAACCAAAAACTGTAAAGCATGCCCTCCTCTATTGTCCGGTTGCTCCAACAAGCTTGGTTCGCATCTCCTGTGTCCTTGCAATCATCTTCGGATTCGAGGTTGCCTTTTCATATGTGGATCTCTAGGTGGGGTAGCTTCCCGGGGGCTACTAAAAAGGAGAGGCAGGAAATTTTCACTACTCATGCCATTATTGTTTGGGAGATTTGGAAGTTGAGAAATGCTTGGGTGTTCAAATCATCGATCCCCCCTTTCAGATCTTGGTTGGATGGTGCTATTAATGGTGTTGACGAGGCCATTTCTCTTATCCCTGGCACTCTTGCAGGTGGGATTCCCTTTCAGCAACCAGTGGGACCTTCCCTTCCTCCTACGGGGACCTCTACTATTTTCACAAATGCTGCTACCTCTTCTCGCCCAAAGGCTTTGGGAATTGGTTGCCTTGTTCTTGATGAGAGAGGTTGGCTCCCGTTTATTGCTACGGACCATCTTGTTTCCATGCTAGCTCTGGTGGGTGAAGCTATGGCTGTTAGATTGGCCCTTTCTTCAGCAAAGAGATCTGGTTTGACTAGGGTGGTAGTCAAATCTGATTGTCAAGTCTTGATCAGGTGCCTCGTCTCTTCTTCAGCCTTACCTCCTTGGGATATTGTCTCGCTGGTTAAGTATATCCTTTTTTTGAAATCTGATTTTGTTTTCTGTAGTTTTCACCACGTGTTTAGATCTACCAATGTTGTTGCCCACAATATATCTAAGTGGGTGTTAGTTACCCTAGGTAGGGGTTTTGGATATCTTCCTTTCCGAAGGACCTTCTTCACTTTGTATCGCATCTTTTGCCCTCCGTGGCTTCATTGAATTCCCCCCTTCCTCCTCCTTGAGGGGTTTGAGGGGGCGTTCCACCCAAACAAAAAAACAAAAAAAAAAATTACATTTTTCTATCATTCCTTTTCTTTTTCTTTCTGTTTCCATGCAATTGCCTAACATCACCTTAGCTCAAAGGCCGTATAGCTATTATTCCACCCAGCAATCCATGTGCTAACACCTAGCAGGAGTCATAAGTAGGGTATAAGTGTATGTTTTCCTATAAATATGAGTGAGAGGACATTGGCCTTCCTCATCCTTCCATAGTCTTTTCTACATAAAGAAACCATTATTTGTTCTGTGAAGAATGAAAATGGGTTCAAGGGCTCTCCTTATGATTTTAGTTTTGGCTCTTGTTCTACTCAGCCCTACAAAGGTGGCAGCTCGCAACTTAGATGAAACTTCCACTGAAAAGACAAGAAGCAAGTGTTCCAACCATCCTCCCTGCAAGTTTGTGTCCTTTGGGTACTGTCGCTTTCATAAGCACTGCTATCACTTCAGCGGACCTCGCAATTGAATAATTCATGACGCCCACTATCTCTTTATATAGCACGTGTGAAGCTTACTATTATTTCATAGTCCAGCCCTAATACGGAGCTGGTTGGTAAGGTTGTAGTGGGATAAACCCATGTTTATCAGGAAGTTTGGAGTTTTAGTCTTCTAGTTGTTACTTTCCCCGTCCCCTTCTATAATATTGTAACCAATTATAAAAATAAAAAATAAAAAAAAAAGGGATAACTAGATATGTCTATTTGTTTAGTCTACAATATGTTAGGATAAATCTATGCATTATACAGAAATTGTGTCATGTTCAAGCTTTGAGTTTCAAGGACTTGAATTCAAATTGGTGAATCCATCGATTTGAATTGGAATCAACCGGGTTCAATCTGATTCCAATTGATTTCCGCAGCATTCTTTTGTCCTTCATTAATGTCTAATTTTCATTTTTTTTTTTTTTTGTGAATAATTAAATATAAGAGAAAAGACCCCTACCTATTTGCATGTCTCTATGCCCAGACATAAGCATGTACTAAAAAATAGCATTGCCCCGCTCAAATGATTACATGACAAGATGGCACCAAGAGACTATAAAAACGCAACCCCTAAAAGCAATGCAGAAAGTAATGAAAAAAAATATGAACAAACAATGAACGTATGTTTACGAGGTTCGGCAAAATTGCCTACGTCCTCAGTGAGATGAGATTATGCTTCACTATCAATGGAGAATAGGGTTACAGTACTCATCCTCACACTTCTCAGAATTGCTTATAGAAAAAATAAATCTCGCTACAAATATATAGCGAAAAAACCCCAATACCGGAAAATATAAAACTGCCCTCAAATAAAAAATTTGAGCAAACAAAAAGAAATACAAAGGGATCAATACATCGAACCCTAGGACTGTGGGAGAATGAAAAGAGCAACTACTGGCTCACTATCAGTTTTTCCAAAAATACCAAATCTTCCAATCGGTTGAGCGAAGAAAATAAGGACAAACTTAATACGGTGACACATTATCTTCAATTACTATTAATGTATTGTAAAAAATTAACCAGAACGTGTCCTCTCAAATTAAACCCCTAAATTTATTGAATAAAAATCATGGATTTTGAACACACTATTTTTTTCTTCTCGATTCCGATCGAAATCATCTGAGGCTGATCCCATATCCCATTCTGAGTTCGTAGACCGTGCTAGGGCCTAGTAAACGAGGCACATCAGAAATATTTATCACGAGCTGATTCGGAACTATTCTATATAAGAATTATATCCTTTAATCAAAATGGATTCATAAACGGGAGAATATTTTTTAGGATGATGTACTCTTATGTCTTTAACTTCTCCATGACATTAGCCGAAAAGGGAAATTTGGCTTCATGTCCATTAAATTGGAACTAAGCAAAGCTTATGATAAATTGGAGTGGATTTTTTTTAGAAGATCCTTAGTTGTTTCAATTTCAATTCTAGGTGGATGTCAAGCTTGATGCTCTTACAATTTTATTTGATTATGCAAGGAAAAACACTACACTTGGATTTTTTGATACATGTTACTTTTCTCATCTCAACATCATCATATTGCAAAATAATAATTTTACCAACGTTGCCTTACAAGAGTCTAACTAAAATATTCAAATGAAATTGTTTACTTGGGAGTATTCATAATTGTACCCTAAATTAGATATAACTAATAAACCTCCAAGAAATATAATTAATTTTATTTTATTTTGGCTAGAAAATCATGTATATTAATTATAAAAGAGAAAAAAGAAAAAGAATATATAGTACAACAAATAGAGGAAGAGCAAAGCAGCCCAAGCCTCTCACTAGAAGAGAAAGGAATGCACAAGCTCCACCTTCGGCATTGCCATCAGCAGAGCAGAACACCCACAGACTCAACTACCCAAACCAAAGGAAATAATACATCTTAAAAAAATCTAGAACGAGGACGACCAGAGGCATCCATATCTAAATCCATCTTTACCAGCACAGACCAGGTTGTTACCGGCAAGGAGATTTCAAACCGAGCTGCAGATTTTGACAAAAAATCCGCTACTGAGTTCGTTTCACGAAAGCAGTGAGTTATTTTCCACTCCATCTCTTCAAGGAAGGACTAGCAATTTAACCACCTTTGTCGAGCTATCCACGGAGGTTTCCTCTTAAGAAAAAGGGTAACAAACTGAGTCACACTTGATCCATAACCGATGCACCCCAAGTAGCTTAGCAAGCTCAATTCCAATCATAGCGCCAAGAGTTTTGCCTCAAAACTTGATTTAATGCCTAGAAAATTTCTGAAATTAGCAACCACCTTTGCCTTTTCGTTCCTCAGCAAACCACCTGCGCCAGACTTTCCTGGGTTAGCAAATGAGCATCCATCCGTATTCAGCTTTAACCAGCCAGCCTAAGGAGGACACCAAAAAATTTCAAAAATTTCTCGAGGTCTTCCCCTCACCCCTGAAAAACCCAATCCTCTCAGCAAATCCAATACCAAGATGGGCGAACCTGTGAGAATCAGATATTGAGAGCTTATTTCATTTCTCAGAGAACCAAAACACTGCTCAACTGAATGAATAGTGTCATCATCCTTTCTATTGTTCCTCTTCAGCCAGATAAAAAATGGAATCAGAATGAAACCCTTCAGCCAAACCCCCTTGAAAGAAGTCTTCTTCGCTTGAGCCTTCCACCAAGCAGTTAACCTATTAACCCCATCAAATATTGGCCAATGTAAATGAAAACAACTACACAATTTTTGCAGTAAGGAAATCGCAAAATAACACTCATAAAAAGAATGATTCTTAGATTCCTCAGTGTGACCACACAGAACACATCGTGAAGGGACTGCAACCCGTCGATTTTTGACATTGTCGTTCGTAGGCAATTTATTTTTCATCATTTTCCAGCCAAAAACAGATTGCCTAGGTTGGAGTTGAGCTTTCCAAGTCATGGAAAACCACCCCACCTTAGAAGACTCCCGTCTCACACTTTCCCAAGCTGATTTAATGGTAAACACTCCAGAAGAGGTTGGCCCCCAGTGACACGAGTTCTCCAAGTCAGACAAAACAATATTTTGTTCCTGCTGAAAAATATTATTCATAAAAGCTGACTCCACCATTTAAAAATATCACATAATGGAACTAAATGTATGTGATAAAGTACTATGAAAATTTGTCGCAACAACTTATTTAGAGAATCTCGATCATGGATTGGACATAAAAAAAAAAAATGTAATTACTATTAGATAATATTTTTAAAATTATTTTAAAAACTACTACCGAATCCATGTCTTTTAAAATGTCCTCACACTCATCGTTTTGGGAAATGGGTTCCTTATTGAAAATCTTTTACATTCGTAAAAAAAAATATTATCGATCCAACATACTAATATATACCTAGTGGAGGCTTCAACTTTTAGTACACCAAAATGTGACTATAATGGTAAAGACCTCTCAAATGAATTATCATAGAGAACCTTGTTTTTCAAATATCAAACAAAAATCCAAATAAGATTCTTTAAGTGATCTAATTTGATGCACATACAATATGAATACTCACATTTATATTTTAATCGCATTCCTACTAATGCACAATATGACAACAATATAAAAAGAATGTTTGATTCTATCCTTAGTTGCAAACATCAACAATTTAAGGTCTATCTAACCTTCTGACAACCAATCGTCTGCTTAAGATAATCCAAATTAATAGTTATTTAACTCCTTAAATTGGATTTGGTGGACACATAAATTCAACACCATAAATACAACACTTTATGAGTTAAAAATTTCAATGCAAATAGCTGAGTCCATGTGCCATAGATTGATCAAATTGATGTTACATTGCCTAACATCATTTTTGCCCGGCATCCCCATTTTTTTTTTTTTTAATATGAAATTTCCTAACATCACCTTGGCTCAATGGCAAGATGACTATTATTCCACTGAACATTCCATGTGCCACTGCCTAAGAGGAGTAATAACTAGTTATTACGAATCTGGATCCTTTCCTTATGTTGTAAGTCTTGTGACCTCCCCATATGAGATTGCATCATCCATTGTCGTCCAACTCATGTCAGAAAAGGAAAAGATTCCACATAGAAGGTGAGATCTTATGTGGGGAAGATAATTAACTCCTCTCTCCACGTGGGGAGCTGATCTGGGCTCAAGTATATGTTTTCCTATAAATAAGATTAGAGGACACCGCCCTTCCTAATCCTTCCATAGTCTTTTCTAAATAATAATAAATAAATAAATAAAAAGGCATTAGTTGTGCAGTGAAGAATGAAAATGGGTTCAAGGCCTCTCCTTCCTTTGGTTCTAGTTTTGGCTCTTGTTCTACTCATCCCTACAGAGATGGCAGCTCACGACATAGGTGAGTCTTCCACTGAAAAGACAACGAGCAAGCGTTTCCACCCTCATATTGGTATTATAGCAGGCTCCGATCGCGGCCCGGCGAAGACTTTATGCCCTCTGGGCTGGTTTTGCTGCGAGTACTTCTGGCTGATTTTTTGCCAAACCTGCTGCCCGTACCCACCCTCAGCCATCAGAGGCGAGCCTTACAATTAAATAATTGATTATGCTCTATAGTCTCTATATCTATCTTTATAGATGGCACGTGTGAAAAAGTATGAATAAGGAGCACGTCTGAAGCTTATCTTTGGTTGGGGTTTCTAATGTTCTGTGTTTGTGTGATTTCTACGTTTCTTATAATAATGCGACCAGCTCCCTAACATTGGAACCTAAATTTGATTGTCTGGTCCAAATAAATACGTAGTTTGTTATTTTTATTTCCTTTTGAATTATCTATTATTCATGTTTAATCTTCAATTTTTACAATTATATTGTAAAAATTTAACAAAATTTGACCTCTCATGGTTAGATCACTAAGTTTGTTGAATAAAAAAACAACTCATTAAAAAATAATGGATTTCGAAAACAATTGGTTTCTTCTTCCTAATTTCGATTGATTCCGATCGAAATTGTTGGAGGCTGATCTCATATCCAATTTTGAGTTCGTTAACCTTGCTAGCACTAGATAAACGAAGGCACAACACAAGTCATTTAACACCACCTTAGATTTTAAAAATAATTAAAAGTGTACTTATCATAATGTGTGTCGAGAGTTATTGTCTCGCATGCTTTTGGAATGCATTACCCACACTACAAAATTGTGTTATATTGAGAGGTAAAAAAAATAAGGTTGCAAATTATTTGACAAAGTAAGGGGTGTTAATACGAAAATCTCTACTTATATAATGATTCAATATTCCTTTGTCACATAGAAACAGCCAAGGGAAAATGATGGTTTTTCTCCTTCCGCTCAATACAGACACTAACCTAGATGCACCAAAGAGGTTTTACCTCTCTTCCTCTATGAAAAAAAAATATATTGCAAAATCATATTGAATTTATATCATACATAAATTAACAAGTCTTACAATTTTATTTGATTAAGCACCAAGTGGATTTCACAAATGATATTCTTACATTTTTATTTCGTTATGCAAATAAAAAACCAACACTTATGCTGCTTTTTGTCTGCATTCAAGGTCGATTATGCATTCCAAGAAATCATACCTTTATAGGTTTATTTAGAACTCATTATTTTCCCTTGTCTTATTCCCAAAATTTTTAAGTCAAGTGTAAAAAAGAAATTTCAAAATAATCTGACAGTGTATGCACTTATGATAATGTTTGTCAAGAGTAATTGTCTTGCATGCTTTTCTAATACATTATACCATCACTAAAAAAGAAATATGATATAATGAGAGGGCAAAAAAATAAGATTACAAATTATTTGACAAATTAAGGGATGTCAATAAAAAAATATCTATATATACGACAATTCAATATTCCTTTTTGTCACATAGAGACACCCAAGAGAAAAGGATTGTTTTTCTCCTTCCCCTTATTTTCACTTCTCTAACTTTTCACAGCAGCTACAACACTACCATAGATGCACCAGAGAGGTTTTATCTTTTCTCCCTTTTTGAGAAAAAAAAAATACTGCAAAACCATATTGAGTTGACATCATATATAATTAACAGTCTTAGTAAGTACTGGGGCAGCTAGCCACAATGTTACCTGCTCATGACACATGCAAGAAAGAAGCATTGCAGCACCAAAGAGTTTTCATTGATTTTATGAGCCTCAAGAGCCTTACAACCTAATAAAAAAGTTGGGAAAATAATTTATGAGCCTCATGATGAAACACCCAAGAGATTTATCTCCTTTCCCTTATTCCACTACTAGCTTTTAAAAACAGCCACAATACACTGACCTAGATGTACCAGGAAGGCTTCTTCTTTCTCCCCCTTCTTAGCAAAAATATTGCACTACCATATTGAATAGATATCATTCCTATACTGATGAGATCTTTCCCAGTTGTGGGTCAGCAAGCCTATCTTTCATTATAGTTGCAACTAGTAGCAGCTTCGCACCTCAACTTAAGCCGCTAAGCGGGTGACTATTTTCTGAGTACTGCTGTAAAAGATGGAGAAAACTCCACAACAAAATCAACAGCCTATCTCTACAGCTGACACTAAGCAGCGAATAGACCTAATCATTCCAGACCAAGACTGTTTCCACCAATGATTAATCGGAACTTCTTCCCTTTCGGGTCTCCGCCACCTCCCAAGCTCTTTGTGTGTCCTTCGCCGCTGCAAGTGCCCCGGTTTTCAACATCAGAGAGCCCACTCTCCAACGCTTGGACCAAGTTCTCAAAATAATTCCCTGTAACCTTGGTCAGTCCAATCAGTTTTGCCCGGAATTCTTTGAATCCTTGACTTGAACATTCAGTCTCAATGTAAACCTGTAATTCCTTCTCCGCACAATCATGAAGCCTTTCTAATTCAGACTCTGCTTGGCCTTGTAAGTACTCAAATAAATATATCTTAGCATGTTCATCCTCAGGAAGATAATATCCATAGGCATAAGTCCACTTAAGTACTCTCCTACATTCAACTATCTGCAACCATGCCTCCGTTATGAATTCGAGATGCCCGGAGGTTTCAGGCTGTTTAGCCATCAAATTATCAAGTTGGGTAGTTTGCATTTGGTGTAAATCAGCCAAAGCCTTTTGCCTTGATGACTGGTTACTTGCCCATCTTTCATAATAATGACTATATTTCTCCAAATATAGTCTAGCCTTCTTTCTTCTCCTCTCATCCTCAATGTTAATTCCAGTTCCTCCATCTTCCTTTCCTGTATTATAACGATTACATGCTATACTATGACCTGACCATTCACTAAGACATAGCCAACAAAACTCAAAATTACAAGGAGCTCTACATGTCATATGCATACACCCATGATTCTTCTCAATTGGCCTTTTACACTTGGGACAAGGTTTGGTATAAACAAGTATATAATTTGTACTTTCAGATTCAGAACTATGCTTCAAAATCCACTTAGCTACTGTGTCACAGTCCACCGGCCGGTGAATTTCCTCGGTACAATTCCAGCAAAAGCCATATGAACAGCGACAAATAACATCCCAGCTCTTACTACTACTACCAATCGCGAATTCTATAGCAAATCCACAACCTGGAGAAGGACACCATTTGATTTTCCTGTTGGTTTCGATATAAGATCTAAGAAGGTACCTAGAAAACTTCTCCTTATCTTCATCAGAAACCAATTGATTGATCAAGTCTTGATCTATTGCAACACTGCAAGATGGATCTGGACATCGCAACATCAAACATCCTGGGCCATCATTAATTGATGTGCTAATGTAACCTCCCAAACATGTAACACAGAAGAAATGGCCACAATCAACGGAAGCCATCTTATCAAGAGGATAATTTTCGAAACAGATTGGACAAACAAGTTCTTGAAAATTTTCTGGGAATTCAAAATTGGGTTTCTCTAATAAACCAAGAGATTTGCGAACTTTCTCCTCATCTGTAAACCATGCTTCATGAACTTTACTGATATTCCAATTATAGTGACACATAAGGATACTTGACCAAGATCTTGATATTGAAAGAACAGTAGAAATGGTTTTAATACCTTGATCTTGGCGTCGACGTATATCTACCTCGCTTAAGATGGTGTAGTTCTTCTCCTGCTGCTTTTGTTCTAACGTCCCTTCGCTATAATCGAGATAATCACCATAGTCATCTATGGCTCTATCATCGCTGTAGAGATCGTCTCCATGATCATCATACACATCATGCTTTGTATCCATTCCCCTTGAATCAAAGATCCTGAAACCCCAAAATTCGTCAAGCTCGAAAACCCTTATCAGTACACTAATGCACGAGAAACACAAAACGGCAGCCGGAGAACACAGAGATGAAGAAATCGATTGATGAAGGAATTGAGGGTTTCTTCAAGGGGTGGCGGCGCGGGGAAGGGAGGGGCGGATCGGGGCGGAGATCGATTGATAGAGGCAAGTAGGAGAATACGTATTCCCATACCCAAAACCTCAGGTCCTTGTTGGAAGTCGCATCCTACTTCTCTCCTACCCTCTATCTCTCTCTAAAGAGGACCCTTGCTCATCTCAACTGAACCCAAATCTGGTAAGGCCACGTGGAGTTAGCAGCAAGCAGAGGAGAGTTTCCTCCAGCATATTACAATCACTCTCCTTATACTCAATACATATTAAGTTAAACTCCACCACTCAAGACTTCTTTTTCTGCTTCTACCTATCCTTCTCTCCTAGAATTTAAAATTTTCATATTACTCCTATCGTGTGGCATCTGTATCCCCTCCCTATAAATCTTTTTGGTTTTTTTTTTAAGGAAGTCGACTAAGCAACAAGATCCGTCTGAACCTTTTTGGCTAATTTTTTTTAAGTAGAGGAAATTCCTTTATATTATTAATGAATATAGTATTTATATTATTAAATACCTTAATTAACTGCGATTATATTTTTACCACTATTAAATATAATTTCTATATTCGTGGAGGTAATAATTTACCACCACTATTAAGAATAGTTTTATTTGAAAAATAAACCAGCCCATCCCCTACTACCACCACCACCACCACCAACACTTCCTTCCCCTCTTCCCAGTCTCGCCCCATGTGTTCATTCCTATCATCACAATCCCCCACCTCCACCTCCACCTCGATCCCTGCCCCTACCCCTACCTGCACCCGCATCTTCATTGCGTATTGGTGCTCACTCCCCTATCTCAATTGGAGATTCCATACCTTCTACAACCTCCCTTCCCCTTAAAGCAGCACCACCACCACCCTCTTTTCTACACCCGCATCGGTCCCCATCAACCCCTACAAACCCTTACTCCTTTACCCCCAAAGCACCCACCCTTGATCCTTCTTTCCCTTGCAACCAAACCTCCAATCCACCTCCATCCGGACTGAACATTTTCTCTTGCTCTAGCCAACCCTCCCCCACTACTACTGGTGACCCACCACCAATCACCATTCCCCTGCCTCTCAACCCCATGCCATTCCCCTACAAACTTGCATCCCCATCTCCGCTTCAACCTTCCCCACCCCACCCTCTCTACAATTTCCTCAGTTCAATATCATCTATATGGGGCTCACATGGCCAATAGAGGAGAGAAAATAATAAAAAACTTTGGAAAATAGTTCTTTGAGCAAACGGCATAGAGAAGGATGGACAAAGAGTGTTAACGTACCTTGCCACCAACACATACCTTTGCACTCATTTGATTGATCATAAAGAATTAAACATCTATATGGACACGATCATTCTCCCAATATCAAAACAAAACTGTTTTTGTACATAGTAACTGGGTCACTCATGGGACCTAGCTAGGTCACCAAAACCCTCAGACCTCATCACATGAGACGTAAAAGCATATATGTGTATTTATGTAATACATGGGTGGGTACACATTATTTATAACAATCTAGCTACGTCCTTTATGAGGACACAACCATTTTCCTAATTTGTATCACAAAGTAAGGGTGTTAATCGGTTCGATTTTGGTTTAAACGGTGTGGATCAGTTCGGTTAACATTTATTTGGCTAAAACCATAACCGCACCATTTACTAAACGGTTTCACTTTATGAAACCATAACCGTTTAGTAAACGGTTTCGGTTTCCATGGTTTCTAAACGGTGTCGGTTTCACAGATTTAAACGGTTTCGGTTTCAGTTTATTCCATACGGTTTATAAAACGGTTCACAATCTGTTTGTTATAACTTGCAACCATCTCTAAAAGATCATAAGCTTATCAAAAAATAATTGGCAACCACAAATAAGAGATTCTATATTAACGATGGTATATCTTAATTTGATAATCTAGTGCTATTTCTTTACATGGTCATTCTCAAACATTTAGAACTAATATCATACATCATCCAAATCCAGCCTTCTACAGCATAAAATATTAAAATGACAGGTGATTCAGCCAAAACACCCCATCTATGATAACATAATAACATAGTAACATATCTGGATTACAAGTTCATGATCTAAAGCCTAAACTTGAACTGAATTACAATAAATCATACAAAAGCAGGATATGCACTTAATTTAATTGTTAATTGTTATACGGATTACTGTCCCTTCTTTATTTAATTGATATACGGATTAATCGGATTGGTTTAAATGGTTTAAATGGTTTTAATGGTTCGGTTTAAACGGTTTCAATTCGGTTTGAAACCAACGGGTTCCGCGGTTAAAACCAACCCGACCCATTTAGCTAATCGGCCTGAAAATTAAAACCATAACCGCACCATTTACTAAACGGTTTTACGATTTTGATGTAAACGGATCGATTTAGTTTCGATAAACGGTTTCGGTTACAAATTCACATCCTTATCACAAAGATCTATTGTAGTACCTCTTCTTTTTTTTTTTTAAGTAAGAAAGGTCTAGAGTCCACAGACATGTTATTAATTAGTGTTTCAATCATATATTAGTTACACAACTGAATTACATAAAATAATGCATAGCCAGGAAACTGAAAAAGAAGAAGTTGCGCGATAGTAAGAAAAATAGACTCCCACTGTAGTTCCACACTTCCACCACGGTTATCGACTCCTACACCAAACAAGGCATTTCTTCATTCTTCTATGGTGCCGCCTACCTGTGTTGTTGTCACCTACTAAGCTCTTTGGCCTTTCTTCTCTAACGCAAGCGACATCCGAGAGCCCATTCTCTAATGCTTGGATCAAGTTCAATTTTTAAAGTAATTCCTCGTCACTTTCGTCAACCTACTAGCTTTGTGAGGAATTCATGAAAGTTTGGAATGAAGCTTTTCTAATCCAGACAGTAATGAAGCTTTTCTAATCCGGATTCTGCTTCACCTTGTAAGCACTCAAAAAACTCTTTCTTAACCTCTTCATACCCAGGAAGATAATATCCATACATATAAGTCCACTTCACACTCGCCTGCGTTCAACCATTAGCAGCCATGCCTCCCTTTTGGATTCAAGCTCCATCTCAGATAATCCCTCTTTGAGACTCAGTTCCTTAAGCTTCTTCCCAGTTTGAATTTGCTGTAAATCTACCTATTACTGCACGTTTTCGTCACACGTCCACCTGCAGAAACCAAGTTAGAAATTGGCCCGGAGGAGGCTCCGGGACCAGGCTCCGATGCTAAAATTAGTCTTGCTAGACTAATCGGATAGAATGCTTTGTGAGAGATTGAGAGCCTTACCTTCTTTCCCGGCTCCCCCTGCCTTATATAGAGTGTGTAAGCCTCCTATTGGGCAAAGATCATGGACACGTGTTTCTTCCTTATAGGGGAACTTTTCTCGGCGTGGCTGATCGTAACGGCTAACTCGGCCCAGGCTAAAGACAAAACTGTTAACTTAACCATGGTAAAAGCCCTTATAACGGCTAACTCGACGCAAGCTAAGGACAAAATCCGTTATCCTAACCACAGTGAAAACCCTCCAATGGTTAACTCGACCATGGTCAGCCCTGTGGTCTAGTGTCTTGAGGATCAAGCAAATAGGCGATCCTATCCTGGTTCTTCATGGTCTCGAAAGATGTCCGAGGGTTGGCGGGATTAAGTTCAACCTGTTTGCCCCAGGCCCTAGTGGTTTCGGGACCGACTACCCGACCATTGACCAGTCAACGGTTCTATGGTATATCATAAGTTTTGTGGCCCTTAGTAAGGGTCAAGGCAGGTTTGGGCCCAGTTAAGGGGATTTAGAGTTGGGCTAGGGTTTTAAGTAGCTCGGCCCAACCCATCCTTGTTGCACCTCTATGGAGGAGACCACACCTCAAGATCGTCCTATCTAAAAGCGGTTGGTTAGGCATGGCATAGCTCTTTTATAATGATATTCTCGGAGACAACTCTCAAATCAACTCTAATATGATTATTCTCTTTACTCTATCTTTTCTAATTTTGTCGCACTTGCATTCAACATCTTTATCTTTGCTACACTCAGTTTCTTGACTTTCACACCCCTATGAAAGGTAGAAGTCCATCCCTAATATACTTCCACATGCACTCCCATGTTTATTTATACAGGGTCAAGATAGGCCAAGATCAGCCTAAGACCTCAGATAAAGCTTGACCTCACTATATAAGGCTTGGAAATCTCAACCCTAACCCAAGCCAGACCCAATTGAACTCAAGGCTGATTCAGACTCACAGGGCCAAACTTGCACCTCTAGGACTAGGAGATTGTGTAAAGAGAACCTTGTTTTCGGAAAGAACATGCAGGCAAGGGTAGCATCTAGGAAGTTGGAATCGAGAAGGCGAGAGGTCAAAGTACACGAACCATCAAGGCCGGTCTAAATTTCATGTGTAAATACGCGTTTGCCCTGTACGCAGTATGTCTCAGCGGTTCGGCTCCCACACGAGTGACCATTCAATTTTCTTAGGGTGAACAGAGATGTTGTAGGGAATCACCATGGGTGGTCCTGGTAATTTGATGAAATTGAGGACAGTATAAATACTTCGGCTCTGCATTTGTGGCTCCAAAATTCAAATTCTCTGTTAAGCTAGGGTTTACGGAGCTAGAAATGGCGAGACGAGATGATGACTACAGATTTCTTAAGATTAGGGATGCAACTGCTGCTATCAACCAGAAAGTAAACCTGATGGGAGTTGTGGTTGAGTTTAGTCTTCCCAAGAAGAGCAAAGGAACTGGTAAATTTTCAATTTCCTTCTCTGTTTTATCGTCACAAAATTGAGTGCAGAAATCGTTACAGTGATTTTTCATCTCTAGATTACATGTATTGCAGCTGTTGGACTCCTCTTAACACAGTAGAAATATTCAGTTAAAGGGGTTTTGGCTAACCTGGATATTCTTTGCCATTGTAGTCTTTCTACTTCACAAGTTTATACACTAAATCAACATCACATTGTTCTGGGAAGTACTAAATACCAGTGCTTCGTACTTGAGAAATCATACTGTGGCGTATTGTCTAACCATTGGGTATATCGAATATGTGTCATTATTCTGAATGGTGACATGATATAGAGGCTGGATTTGTTGATCCTGTCGAGATCGTTCTAACATTGTAATCCGATGTGGTCATCGCATCTATCAGATTTTGGTTTTTGCATATTTTATCTGCTCTCGTTGTTGATATAGGACTGGTCCCAAATGCATCTGTGGTAGCTTGATTTCAAAACATTTTCAGAGTATAGTATCATGGTAATTTAAACTTTGACATACTATATTTTGGTATTATGGGTTTATATTTAAATTACCTTTTATTTTCTCCAAAGCGTAAAAGAAGGGAGTAAGATATTGGATTGTCGTTGGTACCATTATATGCTTCTTTTGCCTCTTCTTTGCTGAGAATTACCTTGCACTCCTACAAGTATGAAACTTGGTAAAATAAAAATCTAGGACTGTTACTTGGAGCATGTTGAAGGAAAGGAATGACCAGATGTTTGGAGGAACAGCTGAAGCAGCATACAGAAGGGCTAAGTTGGTTATAATAAAATTCGGACTTTGACTTCCATATGTGAGGGATTTTGTGATGTCGCCACTGCTTCTATTCTTATGGAATGGCACATCTTTGCTGTACCTCTTGCTTGCTGTTGCATGTTTGGTATATTTGCTAATAGAGCCTTTTGATTTATTGAGGGCCTCTTTTCCTTAATAAAACTCTAATTTAAAAAAAAAGCTAACTTGTGTAATCTTTGAATCAAATTTATTCAGGAAAGTGGAATGCATAGTATTATGACTTGAAAGAAGCATCAGTCATATGAACTTTAATACTTTTCGGTTTTGTTATACTCAAGAAAGTCTACTAATAACTAAAACTGTTGTTACAAAATTGAAACTTCTTCTGAATCATCAGAAAGATCTAGAGATGTTTTTGCTATTTACTTCACTCATGTAAGTCTCATTCTCAACTACTAGACTCAGCTACATGAAGCCTGTTGCACCATTCTACTCTGGGAAATCATAGATCAAGCCCTTGCACTTCTATACTTTCCTGTTAATATCATACCCATTTGGTGCACGAACATATGGTAATGTTCTTGATGGCAATGATGAAAAAAAGGCTGGGCATACATCTGCTTTGGATTTCATCCATTGGTGGTAGAGTGATGAGACTTATTAAAGGTTCTTGCTGAACCAGTCATGATTGTTTAAAACTGGCATCAAATCTATTGCCCCAGGGATGTTCATTCCTCATCTATATATTGTTATAATTTTATACATATAGGTGCAGTGTTAAGTTTCATATATATATATATATATATATATATATTTTCACTCTTTACCTTTTTTCCATTTCCTTTTCACTCTTTATTTGTGTTTGTAATGATGGTTAGTCTCATTGTCTATACGTAGATAAAACTCATTCCCACTATTATTAACTAAGGATCAGCTACATAAAGCCTATTGCTCCATGCTACTCTGGCAATCCATAGCTAAAGCTCTTGCGCTTCTATAGTTTCATGTTTATTTCATACCCACGCAGTGCACTAGCATATCGTTTTTTTTCTCTTGCTGGCAATGATGACAAAAAGGCCGGGCTTACAGCTGCTTTGGATTTCATCCATTTGGTAGTAGAATGATGATACTTATTAAAGGTGCGTGCTGAGCCAGTCAGGATTATTTAGAAATGGGGTCAAATTTATTTCCCTTGGGACGTTCATTCCCCATCTCTATTGTTACTTTTTTATACATATAGATACTTGTATTAACTGGTTGGGTCCATCCAGTTTAACGAGTTCGTTCCATACCTTGACACCCCTAATTTGGTTTGGGTTGTTTGGGTTCAAACCAATCTGTGTGGTTCAAAATTTGATTCAGATCTGGTTCTCCTAGAAACTGGATATCACGGAGCTAGTTTTGGAGACTTTAATATGGCATGCGATTCCATAATTCCTGATTTTCATGGATTTCATCTTTACACAACTCGTGGGTCCATTTGAAGGACTTCTATGGCTTGTGGTTACAGATATATTTTTTTATCATTTAGGAACCTAATCTTCAGCCCATCGTGGGTAGTTAGTAGAGTCTTTATTTCTTTTCTTTTATATTTGTTAAGTAGAACTTGGATATGTCCAGTCCCTTTCTTTATTCAGTTTCAGTTTCCTTTACGGTGTCGGTTTCCAAGGAACTACACCTTAGCTTACTTAAGGAGGGAGATTTCCTTTCCTTATTTGGTTTGTCATTTCCTTTTAGAGTTTGATTGGTTTAGGGTTTAGGGTTTTTTTGTTTGGGAAGTTGAGATTGTTGTCTCCCTTATCTCTCCTCTTCCTTCACCCCCCAAAAAAAAAAGTTATGTTTTATGTTCTCATTTTGATGCAGAGCTAATTAGTCCCAATAACTTAAGTTTTAACCAGCCCACAATAGGCCATGACTATTATATTTAGGCAAGGTTTTAAAACTCGATCTCGCTAGCCTTCTTGCCAGCCCAAAAAAACAAGATATGGCGAGATCTCGCCAAAACCTTGTAATTTTTGGGCGGTCGACTCGCTGGTAGATCTCGATGGGCATATGGCCTTTGTAGGCCCTGAAACTGTGTATTTACCCTATTTTAGCCATTCTAAACACAATGGAAACATCAGATTTGCAAAAAACAAACTCAAAATGGTACTTTGACAATGTACCCTATGTAAATATGCGGCGAGTCTTGAACACTTCATCTAGTATGATATATTCATCGATCCATCTTCCACAATCACCATTTTGACACAACTTAATCATTAGAATATATAAAAGCCATAATTTCTAATTCCTACAATCATACTGCTGATTGATGAATCACATACATTCAAGTAACAAACCAACAATGTAACATAACAAACAACAACTAACAAGTAACAACATAGCAAGTAAACATAAAGCCATAATTACATAACATCTCCATCCTAGAAACCAAGACTCCTAGTACTGAAATGAGTGACGGGCCATATCATCATAGCCTCCATGTTGTTGTTGCTGGTGTCGAAGTATGTTTTGCTCTGATTGAATCACAAAGGCTGGCCATGTCATAGTTTAATGGAAGTAATATTCAAAGTCAACCACAACAATCATATAAACATCATCACTAACAAACTGGAGGAACCCAATCCTTGGGTAAATATCTCTGAAACTAAATGAGTTTGAACGTGATCCATAGCTGCTGCTTGGTGCTTGACGGATAGGAATCACCATGTATGGCTGGGGCTGGGGCTGGGGTTGGGGTCGAGGCTCTGGAGCCCCAAAGATGCTATCCACAAAACCTGACCCAATCTGGGAGTGAGTCGTGTGACTGACCCCCATACTCAGTGGCAGAGGGGTAAGAGCTAGCCTGTGGTTGTGGGTATCCAAACTGGCCAAATTGACTATAATGACTATAGTCTGAACCAGTTGTCCCTGTGCCATATATAGCTGAAGGTGCATCCAACGGCTCCCCAAGAATACAAGTACTAGTACCACTCTCCATGCTTAAGCCTCCTAGTGTGTCAGTCAAGCTCCTAACAGAGATGTCCATGGAGCCCACACTATCTTGCTCCTCTCCACCAGATAAGAATTGACAACGTGAGCCTCTCCTATAGGGTGTAGGGTGTGGGTGTAGGTGCGGGTGAACGTGCACCATAGTCCATATCCTGTGTGGCATGAGTGAACTGAGTCTCCTGTGAACCGCATCTTTTCTTGCTTCGGTTCAGTGTCATGGTACCTCTCGCGTAACCCCCCATCACCACCATCATTACCACCATCCCCATCCCCATCCCCATCACCATCACCATCACCATCACCATCACCATCACTTGCATCATCATCATCATCATCATCACCACCACCACCACCACCACCACCACCACCATCATCATCATCATCATCATCATCACTAGATGGTGACCAAACAGTTTCAGGCTCCACATCAACCCCAGTAGCTTGGGTCTCGAAAGGCCGAGGTATCTGTGAAAGCACACGGCCCTCTTGAGACATATACTCATCCACGTCCGTACCCATCTGACTAGTTACCACGGGGTCGGGCCTACCCCCAGGTTGATCCATAAGTGGATTGCCTCGATCCTTCACCCATTGGTATAAGGGATCATCCTCCTCCGGATCTAAGTCTTCTTAGAAAATGTTAGCGAGTTCAATTGGTTCACTGCTATCCTCGTGGCCCTGACGTATATGTTGCATCTTCAATCTCATATTGTAATGCACAAACACCAATTGCTTCATGACCTAGTTGGTTCCGCCTCTTGGAGTGGATCAATGAGAATGTACTCTAGTTACGCTCACATCCAGATGCAGAACAAGTTTGGGAGAGCACATTGATTGCTATCTTCCTCAAGTTAGGTGCATCTTTTCCATATAGGAACCACCATTCACCCGTGGTAGTAGTTTGTCTCCCAGCCACTGTCGCTGCCCTACCAAAACTCCCATTAGCATCCCTAAATTCCTTCATCTGCACATATTTCAAACATTGAATACAAGTTAGTACACAATACGGTATGTACTTCAACACTTGGGAAGCTATAACCTATAAGTCTTTATGTATCTTAAACATTAACCCACTACCCACCTCAGTGTTGCATGCTGCCTGTAGATTAGCTTTAGGGACCAACTTTGCCACCACAAGCTCTACTACTTCTATCAATTCATCATTCATTCCTAGATCGTAATTGTAGTGGAACTTAGGATTGAGATAATACACTGCAAATTCCATAAGTAACTTGTCATTAATTGTAATGTGTAAAGTAAGTCTTTAATAGTTAAGTTTATAAACTCACTAGCTATATGCAATGGATGCATCAAATGTTTCTCACATCTCTCCTCAATAATTTTGATGTAGGATTTTGCACCCCTAGGGATAGATGCCCTCACATTGTCCTTCATTTTCTCCTTTGCAGCATACACATATGGTGAGGTAGGCTTCTTCTCTGAGTCTACCAACCTCAAGACAGTTACTATTGGGCCAAATATAAGAAGAACCTTCTTCACATCTTGCCAAATTCCTTCACTAGAGATGGTGGTTTGTGCTGCGATACCACTTGGCGAACCCGATTCCCTCCATTCAAACCACTCTTTACTGGGAAACAAGGATCTCAAACCAACCATCTTATCTTGAAAGCTCTTCAATGCAATGTAATTGGTTGCAAATCGGGTCATACCTGCCCTTACCAAGTCTCCACCGCATTTTTCTCTCAACAAAGCAAGAGCAAATCCATGGTTGTAAACATATGTGGTTACTTGTTTTGCCCATTCAACCACACCTACTACCAAAGACTTCTTCGCCATTTCTTTAAGCATTAAGTCAACGGAGTGGGCAGCACATGTGATGGGGACATCAAGACGTACAGCCGAGGAAGAAGAAGACCCAACCTTCTTTGTGGTTGGAGGATTAGAAGAAAGAAGAAGAAAGGAAGGCTCAATCCAACCTTTCCAGCGTTGGAT
This sequence comes from Macadamia integrifolia, assembly GCF_013358625.1. Classification (NCBI taxonomy): domain Eukaryota; kingdom Viridiplantae; phylum Streptophyta; class Magnoliopsida; order Proteales; family Proteaceae; genus Macadamia; species Macadamia integrifolia. The sequence continues at coordinate 277,927 of NW_024868240.1, forward strand.
CGAGTCCTCTCCTTCTAAATTTTGCCAAGATTGTGTGGCCGCCACCAAATCTGATAGTTTGGTAGTTTTATTTCGTAGGATTTTGTTTATTTGAGTCTTTAAGTTAATTAGGAAACTAAATAATTATCCTATTGATTTCTTTTTAGAAAGTTTCTTTGTTTATGAAATAGCATTTCTAGAATAATCTTTTCTTTTTAGTAATTAGTCTCTTATTTATGTAAGGCCATTGGCCACGGTTCTAATCAATGAATGATAATTGAAAAAAACAGCCAAGGAGCAAACTCCCACCCCTCTCATGATTCTCTCTCTTTCAATCTCGTCTTTCTCACCCTCTCTTTCTCGCCTTTTCTCTCTTTATTCTCTCTCGGTTCCCTCTTCTCTTACCTCCCTCCCTCTTTTACTTTTATACCTTTTCTCATTGGAACTATTGCTGGATTATTGACTCGAACTGCTACTGTATACTGTTACTGTTGCTGCTTACTGTCTGCTGCTGCCGGCCAACATCTGCTGCTGCTACTACCTTTTGATGTTGAACTGTTGCTGCTGCCTTTGATGCTGAACTAATGCTGATCTTCTCTTCAATACTGGGTTGCTGTTATCCTTTACGACAAGGACTGGGCTACTGTTGATCTCTTTTCAACAATTGGATTGCTGTTGGACATCTTCTTCGAATCTGGGTTCTCTCCCTTTATTCTCAGGCCTGGGCAGCAGATAAGTATAGAGTAAACCCTCCCATTCCCCCCATTATCCCCTCATTATTTATCCTGTTACTTCCATTAAAACCCGCCCCCCCTTTTGCCATTGTTTAACCTTTTATTTACGACACTGTTTGCCTTAAGTATTGCTGGTCTTCTTATTATTAGCACAACTGATTTTAGAGCATATAGCATGGGATTTCTATCTACTTCTGATGCTTAATAAATGAATGTTGTAGCCTAATTTTGGTTGCTGCCATGTTCCCTACCTCATGCTTCCCCTTGAAGCTTGAGTGAGTTTATGTGTTTTTCTTCCTAGATTATTATTGCCCTTTGCTACTTTGTTTATTAGTCTTATTCTATTTTGCATGTTAAATCTTGTTTGCTGAGTTTATTTTGTCCTGTCTACCCAAGTCCCTTGAGGTAACCCTACCTAGTTAGTTAATCTTGTAGGAAACCTAGTCCACTATAAACTCCCTACATCAACATGGTGTCGAAAAAAGGTGGATGTGTTTGCTTTTCCTAGTCATTAGTTTCTCCCCTGCTTTCTTGAAGTTGCTCTCATTGTCTGTGGCAATCTGAACAACATTCTCAGGCCCCACTTCTGTGACAACATCCTTCAACAACTTGTATAACTACATTGCATCCTTCTTCTCTTTGGATGCATCAACAAACTTTTAGAATACAGTCTTCCCATCACAATACACCATAAAGTTGATGATGGACTGTCTATTTGGTCTAGTCTAACCATCACACATCACAGTAACTCCATATCGTGCCCACTGTGTCTTCAAGCCAGTAATGTACTTATCTAACTCTTTCTCTTGAGGCAAATAAATATTCATCATCTCATAAGGAGTGGGCCTCTTTGTTCCTGGACTAGCCCTTCTTGCAGTGTCAATCATGGCTTGGTAATATGTCCCTTGTGCAGCATTAGCAGGGATGCTATTATAGAAAAAAAAAAAATTGACATTGCACATCCCAAGTTGTTGTTTCCATGAACCCCAAGCTTGCTTTATGGTTTTTTTGATATGTATCTTGCTGTCTAAATAACAAGGGATCTTGCCTCTCTTCAGGGTCTCTTCGGGGTGGTGATGGGGGTGTGGTAGCCCCCACACTCTGAGCCTCCTTAGAGGCACATCGACATTCCTTTCCTTCTTGTTCATACTTCCCTCTGTGGGAGGCACATCTGATGTAGCTGCTCTAGAACCAGAGCCACCTGCTCCTGTCTTCATCTCCACTCGCCTAACATTTTCTATTTGATGAGAGACCAAGCTCGCTGCCTTAACTTTATGCAATTCTCTCCATTCTTCCCTTGACATTCCTGACTGTGGGTTGTAATCACTATCAGAGTCAACATCCACTATTGTTGGGTGAGGATGACTCTTGAAGACTGCCTCATTGAATTCTTGGTCCAACCTTTGTTTCTCCGCCTTCTTTAACATTCCACATCTTAGACTATGTTGTACATCTTTTATGACTTCCTATGGTGCTTGGGGGCATTTGGCAACATCCTTATACCCCCCAACCAAATACTTCTTCAACCTAGTAGCACCTCCAGAATTTATCAACTTCTGACAATATCTACACCTTGACTTTTTCTTATCATCGAACATAGGATTCCCATATAACCATGCAATATCACCACCATGAGAAGTAGACATTGTTCCCCAACTTCAAGTCTTCAACACTATTACATAAAAATGCTTGTTTATGAATTAGTAAATAGTAAGTTAGTAACTATTCAACATAAACACTATATTGTAAAGAATGCATGCATTAAGAGCTACTCAATAACTTGTAGCTATTACTTATTTATCCCCTACTTTTTATAATTTTTTATGTAATTTTAAATCAATTTTTTTATTAATAATAAGTCAAAGTTCATAATAAAATATACTAGAATGCAACTAATAACACCATTTTCATTTCAAAATATACAAACAATATTTACACAACATTAAAGTAATTTTCCATCGAAAACAGAATTTTTTTTCATAATTTTTTTTTTTATTTTTCTGTAATTATTTAATATATATGATATATTTCAGAAAATTAATTAATTAATTTATTGGCTGAAAAAAAAATGGCCACCATGAGGCTGTAGATCAGCCTTTGGTGACCAACATTTAAAAAAATGAGTACCAAACATGTTACATAAATCATATTTTTCCAATTTTTTTTTCAAGAAAAATATTTATTGTAACAGAAAAATAAAAAAAATTAATTTAAAAACAGAAAACTAATTTTTCTTCCATGATTGTATAGATCACCCTTAGTATCATGACATATAAAAAACCAATGGTAGAAACAAGATTTGATAGTGTTACTTTGAAAAAAATGGATTTGGGAAGAAGTTTTTACCTAGAGTATTCTTAAGGGGAAAAGCCACCACCAATCTTGAATATCTTTGCTTCAATGCAAGTAAGAGTGAAGATCTCCAAGAAAGAATAGATGTTCCACAGATTTTTTGTATTTTTTCTCTCAAAAATAGGTCCTAGAGACAAAACTAGGAGAAACTAGCGAGATATCTCACCTCTTGGGGTCGAACCGTCGAAATCATGTATATATAATGTGGTTTGGGCCAGAAAATGGACCGAAATGGACCGAAACTGGTCGAGTCAAAACTTCGACCGAGATCTCGGTGAGATTTCGAAATCTTGCTCGACATTATGTCGGTTTTCTGCCTCGCCAGTTGGGCCATCTCGCCTTTTGAGGAAAACGATCTGAGATCTCGCCGAGTTCTTAAACCATGTATTCAGGCCCATGCATGGCCCATATGCTGCTTATAACCTAGGCACATAAAGAGCCTATGTGTAGACATTGGCCCGCAGGTTTTGGAGGATCTTTTTGGCTGATTGCATGGACGCATGTTGCTGACATGTTCAGTTACTGCAAGTTATATTAGTTACTGTCATTTTAACTTCCATTTTGATTCAGTTGTTTATGTAGTAGACTCTTAGATATAGTAATAGCAACTAAGAGTCTCCCTTTTATTTTAGGAAAGTTTCTATTTTCTTGTAATATCATTAGATCTTTTTCGAGGAGATCCGAAGTAGCTTGGCAACAAAGTAACCCCCACGCATGGGAGGGTTACTATTCTTTGTAGTAATTGATTGGTTATTATAAGTAAAGAAGAGCTGCAAGCTGCCCATGATTTTGATGCTTGAAGAATTTCTCTCTTGTGAGAATAGCTGCTGTGGTGAATCATTTGCAGGCTCCTAGGTGGTGAAAACTAGATTGGTGGTGAAGCTAACCTAGTAATGTCGAGCTAGGTCACTGGTTTCCTAGTCTACTGTAGGATCACGAATTCTGACAAACTGTTGGGTCTGAACACTCGGTTCCAGCAGTAAGTTAATAGACAATCACCAAAGATAGAAGGGTGTTGTTAATGGTGAATAAAAAAAAAAATTCTGTTTTATGTTCTCATTTTGATGTAGAGCTAATTAGTCCCAATAACTTAAGTCTTAACCAGCCCACAATAGGCCATGACCATAGTTGTCAGGCGTCCAGGAGGTTTGCCTGGGGCTTAGTCGACAGTCGCCTTATTACACTGCATGTCTTTTTGTGTTTCGGCACTTATTTATGCCAAATATCATTCAAGTAAATGTTTTTTATATTTGTTATTTCATTTACTTAAGATATTATTCAAAAATAAGCAAATACCCCCTATTTGAATCCAATAAAAATAGTTTAAAAATCAAATTCCAAAAGGATAAAAAGTCAACCCCCCAGTCCAAGAAGAAAAACTGGATGTTGGTTATAGGGGCGATTTTCAACTTTTAAATGCTAGAGTTTTTCTCAATTATGAAAATTTTATAAATTCTATCATGTGAAAACATTGCAAAAAACCAAAAGTCCGGTAAAATAATTTATCTTCAATGATCTTACCACGGCATTCCACGTGTCAGGGACACTGTTCTCCGTATTGGTTTGATCAAGGGGTTTGTATCTTATTTGTTTGAGCCGGATAATAAGAAGGCTTGTCTTGAACATCTCAGAAACAATGTTTCTACCCAAAATTCTCCTCAACCTTACAATCTCCATCAAATTATGCAGAAATTCAATAAAATATCAAAACCCCTAATGCTTGACCATTCTGGTCGTATCAAATCTCTTGAAACCACCACTGCATCCTTGCAGTAACCTTTGAGTTGGCCAGTAAAGCCAGAAACAAGCAAGGTAGCCACAGCACTATCAGGTGTATTTTTGATACGATGTGCGTTGCTAACCATGGTCATCTCTTGGAGTTTGTTCATGAGATTATGTTCAGACAGACCATCTATGTTCCATTCATAGATGATTCCACTTTGGTAGGAAGCCTGAGGAGCAGTTCCTCTAGCTTCAATTTGAAGGTCGGGGAAGACCAAATCATAATTTGAGAAGTCTTAAACTAGGGGTAACCACCTAGATCTAAGTTTTAAGATGGTATTTCCAACATAAGTTGGGCACAAACGTGGTCTTACACTCTTCTGCCACTCCTCCCAAGAGTCCAAAGGCATATACCGTGTCGAAAAACTTAAGAAATAAAATAGTTACACAAAAGGAAAGAAATCCTGATAGTGTTGTGGCTACCTTGCTTGTTTCTGGTTTTACTGGTCAACTCAAAGGTTGGTGGGATTATGTCTTGACCGATGTCCAAAAAACAGAAATTTTAATGGCTGTCCAAATTACTCCCGAAGGGGTTCCCCTTCTTGATGATGAAGGTATTCCTATAGAAGATGCTGTTAATACCCTTATTTTATGTATTGCTAATTACTTCTTAGGCCGGACTGTCCTTTGACCTGGGACACTAACAGTACCTCCTTTCCTTAATAGGTAGTCCGAGGTTATTTGACTAGGTGTGGTTTTACGACTACACCAGTCGGCTTAGTTTATGACCGCCAAGGCCTCTGCCTTCCCCAAACTTTCATCCTTGCAAAAGACTTGGACCAAACCATAATTCTTGGTCAACCATTTTTAGAAAAAATCAAACCATTCAAAATAACCCAGGATGGGATTTCCACAAAGTTTTAAGGACAAAAGATTGTCTTCCCATTCTTACAAGCCCAAAACTCTGACAACCAAAACGTTAACAAAATTAAACAATTAAACTTTCTTAAAACAGAGTTTCTCCATGAAAGAATCTCTAACCATCTTAAAAATCCTAAAACAATTCAACAAATTAATCAAATCAAGACAAAATTCGAATCCAATCTTTGTTCTAATTTCCCTGATGCCTTTTGGCACCGTAAACAACATATGGTTTCCCTGCCTTATGCTTCTGGATTTTCAGATCTTCAAATCCCAACTAAAGCACGACCGACCCAAATGAACCAATCTCTCCTTGAGACTTACAAAGAAGAAGTTAATGACCCACTAGCTAAAAACCTCATTCGGCCTAGTACTTCTCCTTGGAGTTGTACTGCTTTCTATGTTAACAAAGCTACCGAAATTGAACGAGGTACTCCCAGGTTAGTTGTTAATTAGATAAGATTTTCTTTTTTATGGTACTGTAATTCTTCTGAGCAGAATTCCAGATATCAAAAGTAAATTGGACTAATTGTTCTTTGTTATTATCAGGAAGTTTTTGTTTGAGAATTCCTCCATATCCAATATTTGAGGCGTCGGTTTCGACTATCTTAAAAGCCTCAGGGTTAGGAATAAATAAATAGGGGATTTCTTTAACAAGTTTTTTAATTGTTTGAACGGCCGTAGTTTGGGCCGAAGACCAGGGAGTTGGTTTCTTTTTAAGCCGAAGGTATAAAGGTTCGGCAATCTTACTGATTTGGGGAAGAAAATCACGAACGTAATTTAAGCTTCCTAAGAATCTTTGTAATTGGGTTTTATCAAGGATTTGATCAGGGAATTTTTCACCAAAAATAATGGCACGATCAATAGGGGTGAGGGTACCCTTCTGGATTAAGTGACCAAGAAACCTTACTTTGGTGAGGAAGAATTCCATTTTTCTTTTGGATAAGACTAAACCATTTGATTTAATAATTTGGTAAAACATTCTTAAATGTTTGAAGTGTTGTTCAATTGAATTTGAGAAGACTAGAACATCATCAATATAAACAATAGTGAATTGTCCGTGAGAATGGAAGATATCATTCATAATCTTTTGAAATTCACTTGGGGCATTTTTGAGGCCGAATGGCATGACGTTCCATTCATACAGGCCGAAGGGAGTTGTGAAAGCAGTTTTGTAGCGATATTTTTCATGAATCTGCATTTGCCAGAAACCAGACTTCATATCGAATTTGGAAAATATTTTGGCTTGATAAATTCTTTGTAAAAGGTCTTTTTGGTTTGGAATTGGATATCTAACCCATTGAAGAGCATCATTAAGGGGTTTGTAATTAACAACTAACCTGGGAGTACCTCGTTCAATTTCGGCAGCTTTGTTAACATAGAAAGCAGTACAACTCCAAGGAGAAGTACTAGGCCGAATGAGGTTTTTAGCCAGTAGGTCATTAATTTCTTCTTTGCAAGTCTCAAGGAGAGATTGGTTCATTTGGGCCGGTCGTGCTTTAGTTGGGATTTGAAGATCTGAAAATCCAGAAGCATAAGGCAGGGAAACCATATGCTGCTTACGGTGCCAAAAGGCATCAGGGAAATCAGAACAAAGATTGGATTCGAATTTTGTCTTGATTTGATTAATTTGTTGAATTGTTTTAGGATTTTTAAGATGATCAGAGATTCTTTCATGGAGAAGCTGTTTTGAGAAAGTTTAATTGTTTAATTTTGTTAACGTTTTGGTTGTTAGAGTTTTGGGCTTGTAAGAATGGGACGACAATCTTTTGTCCTTGAAACTTTGTGGAAATCCCATCCTGGGTTATTTTGAATGGTTTGATTTTTTCTAAAAATGGTTGACCAAGGATTATAGTTTGGTCCAGGTCTTTTGCGAGGATGAAAGTTTGGGGAAGGCAGAGGCCTTGGCGGTCATAAACTAAGCCGACTGGTGTAGTCGTAAAACCACACCTAGTCAAATAACCTCGGATGACCTATTAAGGAAAGGAGGTACTGTTACTGTCCTAGGTCAAAGGACAGTCCGGCCTAAGAAGTAATTAGCAATACTGAAAATAAGGGTATTAACAGCATCTTCTATAGGAATACCTTCATCATCAAGAAGGGGAACCCCTTCAGGAGTAATTTGGACAGCCATTAAAATTTCTGTTTTTTGGACATCGGTCAGGACATAATCCCACCAACCTTTGAGTTGGCCAGTAAAGCCAGAAATAAGCAAGGTAGCCACAACACTATCAGGTGTATTTTTGATACGATGTGCGTTGCTAACCATGGTCATCTCTTGGAGTTTGTTCATGAGATTATGTTCAGACAGACCATCTATGTTCCATTCATAGATGATTCCACTTCGGTAGGAAGCCTGAGGAGCAGTTGCTCTAGCTTCAATTTGAAGGTCGGGGAAGACCGGATGTTGGGTAGAACTTTGACCAATTTGATTAATTTGGGGAAATTTATCTTCTTCAGAACTTGAGGAAGAGTCCGAAGAACATCCTATAATGGTGCGAACACCTCTATTGTTTGAAGCAGCTGATGGTTCAGTTGAGTGTTGATTTTGAATAGGTGTTTGAGGATTATCAGTATCTAAATGTGCTTCAGCAGCATTCAGAATAGTAAGTCATTGATTAATTTGGTCTAAAACAAATGATTTGTTAAGAGCGAGTTGTTGCCTTTGAGGAATGTTATAAGGTTTGAACAAAGGAACAGAGGTTGGAACCGGAGCCGGTATCATTGGCGAAGAGGCTATCGGTTTAGGTTGGACAAGGTTTTCAACTCTAGATAGTTGATTACCTATGGTTTGAAGACTTAAGTTTGCAAAATTTAATTGTTCAATTTGTCTTCTGTTAGGATCATCTTTGTCTGCAACCTTAAATGGAGAAGCAGTTATTTCATTATTTTTATAATTATGTTTGATGTTTTCCACCGGAGGATGGATAGCAGTTGTAGTTGGACCGGCGTAAGGGGTCCAGGATTTGTGGAAAGTTGTTTGTGTACATACCTGATTATGCCAGGGATAATAGATATTGTTATCCTGGGCATAAATATCAAAATATGTAAAGAAGAAAACATTTGTTTTAAGATTTGTCATAAAATTATACCAATTTGTTCGAATTTGAGCTTGTTGTTCTAAATTAAAGGTTGTTAATAACCATTCACGTTTTTGTTTGTTTTTGGGTGACTCAAAATCATTTCGAAGTAATGGTTTGTCTATTTGGTAATCTGTTTTTATTTGAATCATGTGAACTTTGGGATTCTTTGGATCACTAAGAGGTGGTTCAACCTCAGATTGAGTAGGAGACCTCTGATCAGGGGCCTCAGAAGGAGCAGTTTCAGGAACGGTAGAAGTGGTTTCGTAAGTTCCATAAACAATATTTTGGCTGGGTTGGACACCAGCAAGGTTAGAGGTAGGAGTTGGAGTCCTATTTTGGCTAATCCATTTACCTATGTCGGAAGAAGTTGATGCATCAAAGCATGACCTTCTTGAACTTTGGTAAACAGGAGGGGGTGCTTGTCGGTTAAACCGAATGGAAACTAATCCGTCTAAGTCTTGGGAAATAGAACGGATACTGGTGTTAGAAATTTGAGGGGGAATTGCAGTCGTTTGCAGCTGCCATTCCTCAGGGAAAGTAATGTCTTCCCAACGACAAAGTTTTGGATAAACAATTTGGCCATGAATACAATCAGTTTCAAGATAAAGGGTTTGGCCTTTTGAAGATGTTCGTTTGGCACGGGGTTGGACAGATTTCATAGCTTTGTATTTTATGCGATGGATAATGGAAATTGGAATGGTTCCATGCATTAGTTTGTAACCGTGGGTTTTGAGGTTAAGTTTGAGTGAGTGTAAAATATTTGGGTCCTCAAGGGCTATGGACATATTTGGGTAGACATTGAAATGGACAGGTCCATAACAAAGGCTAGTTTCTATGGCTCCCAAAAGGGAATCATTGAACTCAAGGAATCTTTGGCCACGAAGGGCTAACAACATGGAAGTGTTAAGTCCTTCCCGGTGAAGGGGTTTGATGGCCACTTGGACTAATCCAATATGGACATAATTAAATTTGTGGTCTTTGTATAATTCTTGTAAGGTATTTGGATCAAAAAGTTGAATTTCTTATGTTTGAGGGGTGAAATTTATAGTTTGTTCTACGGTCTTGACTGTTTCGAGTCCGAACCAGTCTCGATCATAGAGATCATTTCTTAAAATTTTGGGCATATCCCAGCTTTAAAGTCGTCGGTTAATTCTTGTGGTTTGTTCATCATAATTGAGCACATTAGAACTTGTGCTCGCCTCACTTGCCGATCTCATCGACATGGAGCGGGGTAGACGATTCATAATTTGAGAAGTCTTAAACTAGGGGTAACCACCTAGATCTAAGTTTTAAGATGTTATTTCCAACATAACTTGGGCACAAACGTGGTCTTACACTCTTCTGCCACTCCTCCCAAGAGTCCAAAGGCATATACCGCGTCGAAAAACTTAAGAAATAAAATAGTTACACAAAAGGAAAGAAATCTGCAAAGAAATAAACCGAATCCACCACCACCGTGGCTCTGATACCAGATTACAGGATCGAGATATACCAAAATCTAGGGAAATAGGGATCTCCTGGTTCTGTATGGCAATCAGGACGAGATAAGTGCAATACCTTACTCCGATCTAGCAAGGAGACTTACACTAAGATAGGTGCAATACCTTACTTAGAACTAAATCGTGCTTGAATTAAATGAACAAGTAAAGAATAAAACCATAAATTTAAAATAAAGGATATGAAATTGCACAAAATAAAAGCTGTTTAACCATGTCTATATCTTGGAATCAAGAGGCACGACTGTAGGCTTTGATCCAAGGATAGAACAAGAAGCTGCTATATGCAGATGCGGATGCAGAAAGATAATAATATAATCAAAGAAAATATAAATTTGAAAATAAAGTTTACAATATTCGAAGATTTTGATCCAGAGTTGTTGAGGTTTTGGGTAGGTTTGGGTTGGAGGGTTTGAGAAGAAGAAGGATATTTGGACAGAAGAGTCTTTAAGCTATCGGTAGCTAACCTTTGAAGGACGATCAGACTTGAGATGATCGGAGCCTGATGTTGAAGTCCGGCGGGGTGCTTGGAGAGATCTTGGAAGAACTTGTGAGGACCAAGCTTGCTTTGGAGCTTCTCACTCTAAGTTCTCAAGTGTGAGTATATTTTTTTTTTCAAGTGTTTTGGGTAATGGGGTGATGCTCCTTTTATAATGTAAGGAGGCTCATTTGAATTACATGTGGGTTTGGATGACATTTGGGTTTCATATGGTACTGTACCAAATTAGGTACTATTCGACACTGTGCACTTGAATTTGTATTTTGGAGTGAACAGTTACTGCCGACAATCTTGGAACTGTTGGCGCCGAAAGTTAGAGTTGTTGTCAACAAATGATTTGGAATCTTTGCTTGGAGTTGTTGTTGACAGATGAATTGGAATCTTCAATGATCTTACCACGGCATTCCACGTGTCAGGGACACTGTTCTCCGTATTGGTTTGATCAAGGGGTTTGTATCCTATTTGTTTGAGCCGGATAATGGCTGGATTGTCCTTTGACCTGGGATAGTAACAATACCTCCTTTCCTTAATAGGTCGTCCGAGGTTATTTGACTAGGTGTGGTTTTACGACTACACCAGTCGGCTTAGTTTATGACCGTCCTAGAAGACGTTATAGACCAAACTAGGGTTTGGCCGATGAAGATTTTGATTTGGTAGCCCGTCGAGATCTTCGAGAGGTTACTTCTTTGAATTTGCTGGAGGAGGATGCCTTAGAGCTGGCAGGCTCGTAATCAGGGTCATCCTCATATGGATCTTGCCCATAGCAGAGCTCGTGGGCAAGAATGGAACCTTTGATGGATTTGAGATTGTATGCACCATCACTGGAGCCTGCTTCACCTTCAGAGTCGGAACCGAGCTCAGCTAAATGGGCCAGAAGGGCTTCCTTTTCACTTTTGATGCTTGACTTTGATGTACTTTGGATTGTTGGAACAGGTGTGCGACCTGTGAGGCTTTTGATGAGGGACGTCTTTTCACATTTGGAGACGTCAGAGTTATCCCACCATTTGACATTGAAAGACCGGCAAAGAATTGGAGCAATCCAGTCAGGTACCTGGTAATCATAAATTTGGTATTCCCAGAACAGTATCTATGCCAATCGGCAGTGGAGAAAGAACCGGAGAAGGTCAGGTTGGTGAGGTTGGGGGTTTGTATTTTGACAAAATATTTGGAAGGATTCTTGGATTTGTGGTGGGAGGATCTCAACCATAGGACCATATTGATCCCACCATTTGGGAAACCAGAGGGGAGTTTGGTTATTAAATCTGTACTCAAAACAGAAGAACCAAGAGTGGCGGTTAATTCTGTTTTGGAAGCAGAAAGCTTTGAACTAGGCGTCCTGGTAATCAAAATATGAAAATTTTGTGGAGAAAAGGTATTTGAAAAACTTCTTGTATTAAGGGGATGAGTACCCCAATCTTGGAGAGAAAGGATTTTGCAGATGGTTACAGTTGTATGTGTAACCAGTGTTTGGTCATTTCTGTCATAATTGAGTTTGAATCTGACAGAGTCAGTTTCTACGAGAATATATTTGCAGAATTCTTGATTTTTTGCAGAAGAGGGGGAATGATGATGCCACCCTTTGTAGAAAATTTGTTGGGCCAAAATGATAGGAGAGTCGGCATATTTGAACAGGGGCTCTTCAATAGTGAAGAGGTCTTCCTTGCATAGCTTTTCATGGTATTGGCTTTTGAGTTTGGAGCCTTGGGCTGTTTGAAGAGGTTTGGCTTGAGTAGTTTACAGGCTAGAGCCAACCTTATTTGTAGTTTGGAGGGGACCAGCGGCTGAGGAAACAACCACAGCATGGGAATAGGGCTTATTTGTAGTGGCCATCTGGGATTGGCTTCGAGTGACTATTTGGTTAGATGGTGCAGCAGAGGCTGCAGAGGCACCATAGCTGGATTTGGTTTTGACAACAGAATTTGAGGAGGTGGACTCCTTAGGGGGAGCCATCCTGATGAGGTTGATTTGAAGAGTCTGGCCCTATAGGAATTCACGGGTAAGAAAGTCAGGGATAGAATTGGATTCTCCTTTAATATATTCTATTTGAAATTCAAAAATTGATAATAAAGCTTGCCATCGGGCAAAAATTTGTTTTGATGTAAGGTTTGAAACATCATTTTGTAAAACATATTTAGCTGCGCTACAATCAACACGAACTAAAAATGGTTTATTTAATAATGCATTTTGAAACTTTTGTATGCAAAGAACAATTGATAAGATTTCCATTTTTTATGGTACTGTAATTCTTCTTAGCAGAATTCCAGATACCAGAGAAGACCAGGGAGTTGGTTTCTTTTTAAGCCGAAGGTATAAAGTTTCGACAATCTTACTGATTTGGGAAAGAAAATCACGAACGTAATTTAAGCTTCCTAAGAATCTTTGTAATTGGGTTTTCTCAAGGATTTGATCAGGGAATTTTTCACCAAAAGGAATGGCACGATCAATAGGGGTGAGGGTACCCTTCTCGATTAAGTGACCAAGAAACCTTACTTTGGTGAGGAAGAATTCCATTTTTCTTTTGGATAAGACTAAACCAATGCATGGAACCATTCCAATTTCCATTAACTATTGCATAAAATACAAAGCTATGAAATTTGTCCAACCTCGTGCCAAACGAACATCTTCAAAAGGCCAAACCCTTTACCTTGAAACTGATTGTATTCAGGGCCACATTGTTTATCCAAAACTTTGTCATTGGGAAGACATTACTTTCCCTGAGGAATGGCAGCTGCAAACGACTGCAATTCCCCCTCAAATTTCTTACACCAGTATCCGTTCTATTTCCCAAGACTTAGACGGATTAGTTTCCATTCGGTTTAACTGACAAGCACCCCCTCCTGTTTACCAAAGTTCAAGAAGGTCATGCTCTGATGCATCAACTTCTTCCGACATAGGTAAATGGATCCTATAATGGTGCGAACACCTCTATTGTTTGAAGCAGCTGATGGTTCAGTTGAGTGTTGATTTTGATTAGGTGTTTGAGGATTATCAGTATCTAAATGTGCTTCAGCAACAATTTTTTGTTTTGATATTCATAAAATTATTTTCATTCAGGCGATTTTAACAGCATTCGCGCACTTAAAAATAAGTTTGACTGGAGCATAACTTTGTCATTACAACTTAGATTTAAGTAATCTTAGACTTATTGGAAAGTTGGTTTTATATTATAACTGATACAAATAGTCTCATGTAAAAATAATATCATTTGACCAGTCAAACTTATTATAGAATCAGAGCATTTCTCTAAATTTTGATTTTTTATAACTTAATATGACTTAATGTTAATTTTTTATGATTTAATATGGCTAAATGTTGATTTTTAATGACTTGATGTTGCTTAATCTTGATTTTTATGATACAAGGTTTATATAGCTTACTAAATAATGTTAGAAAATAGGAAAAATAAAAAATAACAATTGGTCGCCTTGTTCGCCTCAAGGCGTGCGCCTTCTCGCCTAAGCACTTAGACAACCCTCCACCGCCTTGGTTCACCTCGGCGCCTTGACAACTATGGCCATGACTATTATATTCAGGCCCATGCATGGCCCGTATGCTGGTTATAACCTAGGCCCATAAAGAGCCTATGTGTAGACATTGGCCCACAGGTTTTGGAGGATCTTTTTGGCCGATTGCAAGGACGCATGTTTCTGACATGTTCAGTTACTGCAAGTTATATTAGTTACTATGTCATTTTAACTTCTATTTTGATTCAGTTGTTTATGTAGTATACTCTTAGATATAGTAATAGCAACTAAGAGTCATCCTTTTATTTTAGGAAAGTTTCTATTTTCTTGTAATATCATGAGATCTTTTTCTTGGAGATCCGAAGGAGCTTGGTAACAAATTAACCCCCACGCATGGGAGGGTTACTATTCTTTGTAGTAATTGATTGGTTATTATAAGTAAAGAGGTGCAAGCTGCCCATGATTTTGATGCTTGAAGAATTTCTCTCTTGTGAGAATAGCTGCTGTGGTGAATCATTTGCAGGCTCGTAGGTGGTGAAAACTAGGTTGGTGGTGAAGCTAACCTAGTAATATCGAGCTAGGTCACTGGTTTCCTAGTCTACTGTAGGATCCCGAATTCTGACTAACTGTTGGGTCTGAACACTCAGTTCCAGCAGTAAGTTAATGGACAATCACCAAAAATAGAAGGGTGTTGTTAATGGTGAATATATTTCTAAGGATGTATTCTGTCACAGTGACAGATCAGTATAACATCCTTCTCACTCGGCAGAATAGAAAGTGAATAAATCTCAGAATTAGTAACTAACCAACTCTGAGGGGACAAACCTCCCAATCGAGGGTAGGGTACTGGGAGTGGAATAGAACCTCAAAATTGCTGCCAAGTCTGATGGTTGGATCAACAGATATCCAGGAGACTCTGAAATTAGAAAGTATGATTCAAAATAGTAACTTACAACCAATGAACCCAATCAGCCAATGAATCAGGCTGAATTTTCCACAGAGGTGAAGTCTGGAATAGAAATTGACTCCTCTAAATCTATACTGGAGATGATGGTTGGATCTCAGATTTCTTGGGGTTGAAGTCTGGCTGCAGAAGACACCAGATTACCGAGCCTCAGGGGAGAAATTGTGCCTACAATGTTTTGGCTTTTGTGACACTCGATTTTACAGTCTTCAAGGGCTCTTCCAGAAGCAACTTTGATGGAGAAAAGTGATTTGATTCTTTCTCAGATACCAAGTTGCTGCAGGATATGAAAAATAGAAACAAAAGGATTGAAGGGGAAGAAGGAAAAGGATATGTGGTAACAGTATCCTTATATTCATATGAATAGAGATGAGTTTTTAGAGTCCCAGTCTACGAAGTAAACATGTCTTAAACAGGAGACTAAAGTAAGAAGAAAACAAAACTCTCCAAACTGTGGGAGAGGTATTGAGGAGTTTTAACTATATAAAACACTTAAAGGTGATAAAAATAGAGTTCTATCAAAGTGGAATTTAATACAACTACCACAAGTGACTAATTAAAGATAAACAAGACTAATAAAACATTTAAAAGGTGTCCCACGGTTCTGGTTTTGGGTGAACCAGAAAACATCCAAGCTTCAAGGCTTGGCTGAACCAAAACTGATTCAAACTGAGTTAACTCAAAACCGCAAGGCTGAGCTTTGCTTCTGAGTCAGCTTGTTCCACGTCCATTGGAACTTTTTAGAGTACCTATCTTGATGCTCTTGGGGCTGATCAGCATCAAGGGAAAAGAGAAGGGGGAACCATTCTTCAGATTCGTATCCTTAGAACTCGTTTATCTTGTTGAAATAAGAGGATTATTAATATAATGATAAAGTACAACCTAATAAAAGCTATCAAGTTAGGACAATCCCTTAGGTCTCTTCTTGCTCAGGTGAATCCTCGAAGTGGTGTTCCATTAATAATCTTCAGTTGGAAGGATCATTTGGCTTGGGAAAACATATTGTCTAGCCATTTCCCTGTTAGATTTTAGGTGGATCTTTCACCTAATCTGAGGTAGGTCATAGGTGTTTTTTCTCTTAAATCCGCCCTACTTAGGTTTTTTTCCTGTCATCAAGAGTCTGCTCTCATCGTTATTAGTTTTTATTCTTAATAAATTTATTATGATACCATGACGATGGCATACCAGATTTGTCTACGAAGTGTCACCTTTTTATTGGTTAACAACTGATTTGAATTGCAATGCTGATTCTAGTTAATGATGCCAATTGAGCAATTGTTGGAGCCTCACCGACTGAACTGGCCTCAACTTTTTGTGTATCTGCGATAATGACTACCTGCAACTGTCTGCGATAACGGCTACCGGTGACCTCGGCGAACACTTACGATTCTCGGAACTCTTGATCGCCGGTGCTTGAACCCAGTCCTGTCTCCGGCAGTGGCAGCGGTGGTAGAAGTTGGGCACTAAACCAGGCAGGTAGGTATCACAGCTAAGCTACCCCATTTCCTCCCATCTCCTCCCCTTCTCCGCTGCTGCCTCACTGCTATCTCCGATCATCTATCTCCTCTATTTGCTCCACCGATCTCCCTCACCTATTTTCTCTACCGATTTTCCTCAACTGTTTCCTCCCCCAAACTCCCTTCTCAGACCGTCTCTACAGTTTCCCCCTCCTTCTCGTTCCTATTTTACCCTCAACCAACTCTCCCCCTTCGTTGACCCTACCTCATTCTCAACCGATTCCCCTCTCTTCTAATTTCTCCCCTAAATTCTCTCCTAATTTATCTTGTCTTTACCGACTCTCCCTATTGCCTCCGTAAGAGCTGAACCCTGACTGCTGCCCTTGCCGTCCGCTACTGATTTCTTCCTTCCATTTTTAATATCCCCCTCTCTTCATCGAGCCTCCCCTCCTGGCCCTCTCCCACCTCAACTGATTGCCCCTCCGGTTATCCCTCCACCCTTCCTGACGATTCTCCCTCTCTACCCCATCTATACTGACCAACGACATTTTTCTCCTCCAGCTACCCACCTCCTCATACCTACTTCTCTTCCTCGATACCTACTAAAAAAAAAAAGGCTGCACAACACCTCTGTTGCCAACAACAGACGGGGTTGGGTGCTGATTGGCTTCCTTGCCGCCATAGTTTGATTAGTAAGGGACACCTCTTACACTTTCCCTCTTTATTTTATTCTTATTTTCCTAGTCTTGGGAAGTTGCTGTACTTTCTTATTGCTACATTTGACTACTTCTCTATTGTAGTCACCCTATCTGATATCTTTTGTATGTGTGTTTCTGTGAGCATATTCGTTTGTTGTTGTGTGCCTGTTTTGCTGTAGTAGGATAGTATCGTTTATGTTACGCTGGCCTATTGAGTTTGACGGGTTGCATGTTTACTTCTGACTTGTACTCATTCTAGTATTTATATATCTATATTTGCATCCTTACTACTGGTGCTTCAGGTAGGCAGCCGGCACCGTATATATTTATACCCAGCCAGTCACTCTTGCATGGATCCTATTTAGATTATTTTACTACATTAATTAACCCTTCTCTTTTATCATTTATAACATGTCTTGTGGTTCTAATCTTGTGGGTAAGTGCAAATTTAGATTTGCATCATGGAACATTGGTTCGTTGACGGGTAAGAGTATGGAGTTGATTGATGTTATGAGGCAAAGAAGGATTAATGTTGCATGTATCCAAGAAACTAGATGGAAAGGTAGTAAAGCTAAGGGGTTGGACGACTTCAAGCTATGGTACTTGGGAAATGAATGTTGAAGAGGGGGATTGGGAATAGTAGTTGACAAAGATTTTAAAAATGTCGTTGTGGATGTTAAGAGACTTGGAGATAGGATTCTCGCCATTAAACTGGTACTTAGGGATGAGATTTTTAACATAGTTTGCGTTTACGCGCCCCAAGCAGGGCTTGATGACAGGGTTAAGGTACAATTCTGGGAGCATATGGAGGAGCTGATGCAGGGTCTCGATCAGGGGGAAAAAATTATTATTGGGGGGAACTTAATGGCCATGTGGGAAAGGATCGTAGAGGCTACAAAGAAGTGCATGAAGGATATGGAGTTGGGGAGAGGAACGCAGAGGGGACTTCAGTGTTGGACTTTGCAATAGCATATGACCTTTGCATTGCGAATACTTTTTTTGAGAAAAAAGAAGTGCATTTAGTAACTTATAAGGGTGGATTGCATGCAAGCCAAATTGACTTCTTTATTACTAGAAGATCTGACAGGCTGCTTTGTAAAGATTGTAAGGTTATACCAGGAGAGAGTTTAACGACACAACATCGACTGGGGGTCATGGATATGCAGTTTAGTATGAGGCAACATAAGAAGGTGATGCACTTATGCCCTAAAATAAATTGGAGGCGACTACGCGGAGTGCCCCTAAAATCCTTTTTTGATAAAGTGATCGAACGAGGCACGTGGGACTATATGGGAAATACTAACGAGATGTGGATTGCAATGACGAATAACATTAAAGAGGTGGCTAAAGAGGTCTTAGGTTTAACAAAGGGTGGAAGACGTACTCCTAGAGACTTGGTGGTGGAACAACGAGGTCCAGGCCGCCATTAAGATTAAGAAGGATTGTTTTAAGACTTGAAAGAGGACTAACGAGCCTGAGGATAGAGCAAGATATCACAAAGCTAGAAATGAGGCTAGGAAAATTGTGGGGAAAGCTAAGGCAAAGAAATATGATGATCTATATGAAAACCTTAATACAAAAGAGGGAGAAAAAGAGATTAATAGGATAGCTAAGATAAGGGAAAGGATGAGTAGGGATTTGGACCATGTCAGATGCATCAAAAGTGAGAATGGTAGAGTGTTGGTTAGGAATGAGGACATTATGAGGAGATGGGGTGATTATTTTTGTAACCTACTAAATGGAGATACTGTGATTGAGAAGTTGAACCCATATGTGGAGGGGGATACTCATGAAGCCAATACACCTGATGAACATCTATTGCAAGTTGGCGAAATCGAGGTTAAAGAGGCCATGTGAAGGATGAATATAGGTAGGACTACGAGGCCGGATGAGATCCCAATCGAAGTATGGAAGAGCTTGGGAGGACATGGGGTGACTTGGTTAATCAAGTTGTTTAACAAAATTTTGAGTACAAAATCTATGCCGGATGAGTGGAGGAGAAGCATTGTGGTTCCGATTTATAAGAACAAAGGGGACGTCTAAAACTGCAATAACTATAGAGGTATAAAACTGATGAGCCACATCATGAAACCATGGGAAAATGTTATTGAAGTCCACCTAAGAAAGGAAACCAAGGTATCGGAGAACCAATTCTATTTTATGCTAGGAAGATCCACAACAGAAGCTATTTACCTCCTAAGGAGGCTTATGAAAATTTTTAGAGCTCACAGAAAAGACCTCCATATGGTCTTTATTGACCTAGAGAAAGCTTATGTTAAAGTATCGAGGGAGCTAATTTGGCATGTCCTAGAGAAGAGAAGAGGTAAGATCAATTATGTATATATAATCAAGGACATGTACGAGGGAGTAGTGACAAGTGTCAAAATGACAGAGGGACAATGTAACGAATTCCCAATCACAATTGGGTTACACCAAGGATTTGCTCTAAGTCCTTATTTATTTGTACTCATTATGGATGAACTAACCAGGCACATCCAAGACTCGGTTCCGTGGTGTATGCTATTTGCTGATGATATTGTGTTGATTGATGAAACTGTGGATGAGATTAATACTAAATTGGAGCTATGGAGATCGAGCTTGGAATCAAAAGGTTTTAGGTTGAGCAGAACGAAGACTGAATATATGATGTGCCCTTTTAGTCATTCTAGAGGATGGGAGGAAGTGGTGAAGCTTGGGGAACAGGAATTACCCCGGAGGGATTGTTTTAAATACTTGGGGTCTATCATTGACAAAGAGGGAGATATAAAGGATGATGTTGCCCATAGAATTAAAGTGGGGTGGATGAGGTGGCGAGGTGCATCGGGAGTGTTATATGATAAAAGAATTCCTATTAAACTCAAGGGAAAATTTTACAAGATAGTTATTCGCCCAACTATGACGTATGGAGCGGAATGTTGGGCAGTTAAGAAGAGTATTTTGAATAAACTGAGTGTTGCGGAGATGAAAATGTTGAGAGGCTCGTGTGACAATACCAGGAGAGATAGGGTAAGGAATGAGCGTATTAGTGATGATTTGGGGGTTGCACCAATCCAAGACAAACTCCGTGAGAGCCGATTGAGGTGGTATGACCATATTCAACAAAGACCTTTGGAGGCCCCAGTAAGGAAGAGTGACTAGATTCATTTGGAGGGAGCTAGAAAAGGTAGGGGTAGACCAAAGATGACTATTAACGAAGTGGTCCGAAACGATATGCAAAGTGTAGGGCTCGACCTTAGTATGACTTCAGATAGAGTTTCGTGGAGAGCAAGGACTTGTGTTGCAGAGATGTTTCCATGATGCGTCTTTCTATACTCCTATACCTTCTTCTGTTATCTCCCAAGTTTCTTCTTTTTAACCTCTCTTTGCTTTACTTTATTTTTCCCATATCAGATCCATGTAGCCGATCCCATTCAGTTGGGATAAGGTTATGATTGTTGTTGTTGTTGTTGATGCCAATTGAGCTTATTTATTCCCACCCCCACCCCCCCCCCCCCCCCCCGCCCACCCAAAAAAAAAAAGAAAAAAAAAAAAGAGGAAAGGATGCCAATGAGGTAGCTCTTTCAAAGTTAATGCTTTGAATAATCTAGTTTATGGTCATGGAGATCATGGACGTTTTGTTGATGAAAGAAAATCCAAATTACTGTTTCTTCGCTTTTGAAATCCAGATTTTATTTCTTAGTGGCACTTTGACAATTATAGGACAAACAAGCATAGTTCGAAATCTTGGTTGAAACCATCAAGATTTCATGAAAATTTTCATTTTCGACAAAGGTCAAAACAAAATTTTGTATGATTCATAACTCAACTTCAGTCGAGAGAAGTGTAGGAGTTGGTCAAAATTTTGGCATTTTAGTCGAAATTTTGTTTTGGTAGGCTGTTAACAACACAATCGGATAGTTTAAATACCATGTTTCGAATAAATGATTTTGAAATTTCGACCCATTTTGATAGTTTTGTGCGTTTTGACACTAAGAGGGAGAAAAGCCAAGAAAACCCCAAAGTTGGTGTTTTTTGGCGAAATCACCTACATTTCTTGGTGGAACAAAAGGCGTTAGGGACAACAGCGAAGCATCTACAATGACGATTTGTGCAAGATTCCAAGTTCTACTTGACTACTTGTAAGTGTACTATTAAATGGAGTATGAGAATACAATAATGAATTCGGACCTAATCATCTACCTTTCTTGGTGGAACAAGGTGTTGGGGACTATAAAATGCATCTACATCGACGATTTGCTGGATTTGAGCAAGATTCCAAGTTGTATTTGACTATAGTGTATTATTAGAACAATGCAACTTCTGGAGGTTTTGATTCCCTGTTTTTCAATGTGGTGCAGTCATGAAGTTGGAGAAGTAGCTGTACTTGAGTACTTCCTTAGTTTACTATTAAATTATCTTTTTTGTACCCCAAAAAAAAAAAATTACTTTTAAAAGGTTTTCCTTCATCCTAATGCATGTTTGAGTTGTTTTAATTGGATTTTGTTTGTTAAATGCTAAGTTATTTGTGGAATAGGATATATTATAGAAGGTATACAGCAGGGTATGGCTTACACCTGCAACATAGGGTCCAAAACCAAACTATCGTTTTGGATTTATTATTGTACAATCTAAAGGTTTCGTTATGTTTAGAGATGCTTAATTTGGATTTCCCCGAAGTTTTGTGCCAAAATATGGCATTTTGATCATGAATGGTCGAACAAATCCAGCAGCCAAAATGTGCGAGGTTTCGGTCAAAACCGAAATTTCAAATCCTACAAACAAGTGAAGAATAATGGCGTTGATGTAACCAGTAATAAGAGGCGAAGTAATCAAAGGCTTGGAGTTAATGACGTGGCTTGCCTAACAAACAATGGTAATAGTGCTGGATGCCAATATCGGCATTCCATATTTTTAATCCATAGATACTGATTGCTAGTTATTTGTGTACTTATTGCTAATTATGTGTAGTATGGCATTCTTTGTTTCATTTTTTAATCCATTCCATGTTATTATTATTATTTTTTTAAATCGAGTATGACTGATTATATAAAATCAAGTCAACCTTTTCCATTGAATGCTTATTTCGAGTTCATCACTAATAGAGTTTCTTATAGAGCCTTTCTCAATGGGATTTTTTTGCAGATTGTTTCTGTAGGCTAAAGATAGTAGATGAATCATGTCAAGGTCCTGGGATTTCAGTTAATGTTTTTGCTGAAAACATGGAGAAGCTGCCTCGTATTGAATCAGATGGAGATATAATTCAGTTTTTTCACGTTGTGGTAGCCCCTCCAAGCACTTCCTTTCGTATTTTCTCCATAATTCTTCTGACTTCGAACATTAGCATTAGTTTATTGGATAACTAATTTGCAAATGAATCCTACATCTAAGTTTAGGCTGTTTAGCTCTCATAATTAAACGGAAGTAGATGAGAGCCAGTTTTGAATTTACAAAGACTATTAGATTTTTGCCATTCAATTGTTGGAATTAATTTCTTGATAAATATTCTATGATTCTACTTATGTCTTGAAACATTTGACCAGTTATCCTTAATATCTTTAATTCTATTGTTCAGAAACTGTTGGATGTTAACTGGTGGCTTGTGAATCATGAAACTGTTAGAGAAACAGATTGAACCTTGGAGGAATCGCCTATTGATTCAACTAAACTTGATTCAATTAAGCCTGTTTCAACTATTTGGTTTCAGCTATGCATCCTCTTTAGCCAGTATTTTCCATGTAGTTGGGCAATCCCCTCCGTCAAGTCATGAATTTTGTCTTTTGTCACTATCTCAACCCACATATTTTTGTTTCCTCTTGTCCTTGTTGAGCCTTCAAAATGAACAATTCAATTTTTTGTACCTGAGTGAACCACCAATTAGTGCTACCCCTTGGTTCCCACAAATGCAATGATTTTTGATTCTATCCTGTCTAATCTTCCATCCAGACATCCTCATCTCAACTGGTCCTATTTTATGAAAATTTTGTTTCTTGATTGCCCGCCATTCTACAAGCCATTCTACAAGATTTAGGAATTGCTGGTCTAAGGTCTTACAGCTATCTTCTAAAATTTTCTTCAGTTTGGTTGGTATGCATCAGTTGTAAAGTATTCAACATGCCTGGTTGATAATAGAGTTTTGTACCCTGGTTGCAGTTCTGGATTATAGATTTTTGTACCACATTTTCCTCAGTTCTTGCAACACCTAGACAATCTTAGGTAGTGACTTGAGGAAAATCTAGTATATAGAATATTAAGCATATGTATGATAATTTGCTGGAAAAGGGGAGTATCTATGTGCATCAAAAGTAGAAGCTTATCTGAATGGCTGCTATATCTACCACTTGAAAACTGAGTTGACACTCAAACTTTGTGCACATATTGACCACATTACTGCCTACTAACATGGCTAGTTCACGTGACACCAACCCAAAGTTTATCCTTTCTATATGACAAAAGGAATTGCCACATCAATTCTCATTGGGGCTCAATTAGTATGTCTATTCACCACATGGTTTTAAGTATCGGTATCGGATCTGCCGTATTGTATCAGTGTTGGTCTCAATGATACCGATACCTGACCAATCCGGATTGGGTATCAGTATCGGGATGGGGGTAAAATTGTAAAAAAGTGTATTTTTTGGTGCAAAGTAAAGGCAAAATTGACTGATCCAATCCGGGTTGGAATACCGATAACTAAATCCTTGATTCAGCCAGACCTTGCGTAATGTTTAACCTGGAAAACATATTCTTAATATGTCATTTGGCTGTAGGTCATCCCAAATCAACCTTCAGACTGAAACACTGCATGCTTAAATTATAAGCGGTCTACTTATAGGATGCTTAAGCTGTATCTAATCACTTAGTGTTGAGGCAATGCCCTGGTACTGTCGGTCAGACAACAATCCACTAGCACATATCCTTATCATCCATCCCATTCAAAGTCCATTAGCTAAATCCTCTTTAACCTCCCACGTCATGGATGGCAGAACTTAGTTAACAGAAGCAGTCTCTTGGGTGTTTTCTCTTGGCTATCAATTGATTCCTTCATTGCCTTTCTTACTATCAGTTTTTGATAAAAATTACCTTCCATATATTTACTCTAATTTTCAGACCCATTTGATTTTATAGCATCCTTCCAGAGTTGGCATTGACACTCTTTTGTTACATCAATCAAAATATGTCAGCATACATCATAACTCGCTCTTAATATGCCCAATTAATTTGCTATTATAGCCAGTGTAAAAAGACAAGACCAGTGCTGATCCTTATTGTTAGCTTATTGTGATTGAAAAATTGCTGGTCTTCTCCCAATTGTCTCATGCCAGGTATGGATTATACATTCCCTCAATCAATTGCTTAACAAAATAAATCAAGTGTTCATCTCCTAGGAATTTGACCAAACTGATTTTTTGATATTCTTGTGCTTAAATCTTTGTTTAATTCGTCTCTCCCACAGTTTGGAAGTATACTCAAACTGATATTTATTTATAGTTACTGAACCGTCTCATTGAGTTTTATTTAATCGCACAATTTTACTTTATTCATCTTCCATTTTCTTTAGCCCCATTGATCTTTTTGAAACTTAAATTCAACTAGGATAAGCCATCATCTCGCATGCCCTTCCAAACCACAATAAAAGTGAAAAATCGGGTTCTTTCTGTTGTCATCTTTCCCGAAGTTCAACTTCAAATTTCTCATAGAAGTACCTATGTTCATGCTTCTCATCTTTGCCACCGATTTCTCATAAATTTCATTTTTTTTTTCTTTTTGTTAATGTGATATTTATTTATAGTTATTGAAAATTTCCCCTTGGCCATTCTTTAGTCTTGCGGTCTCCACTTTCAATCTTTATCATAGTTGTCAAGACACCCAAAGTGTTGGAGGGGCCCCTAGGCGACAAGGCTCTTGTGTAGGCATCTTCTAGGTTCCCTAGCTGTCTATTATATGGCAATATGTAATACAGCAATGATAATTTATATTTGTGCTCGTATACAACATAGATCAATGCAATATGATATAATTATGCTAGTAATGACCTAATATGAGAAAATCAAGGTACAATAAACAAAGCATAGGATATAATATAAGCATGCTCATTAAAAATGTAAAGCAATAAACATAAATTAATGTAAACTCATGCCAAGAAGGCATGTAGTCGCCTTGGAACCAAGAAAGAGCCAAGATGCCTTTGGTGACGCCTTGACAACTATGATCTTGGTAATCCAAAATGATCCAAGACTTGTGGTTTTCTTTTCTATCCGTGTGGACCCAAATATTTCAATATCTGAAGTGGAATCAGGCAAGGGAATGATTACTTAGTGACGGGTTTGCTTCGGGATTATTTTCATGTCAAAACATGAGCACTCTTGTATTCAAGGATTAAAGTATTGGTATCGGTCGTCGTATCGGTCGGCCAAAATTAAGATACGTATCGGAGGGTATCGTATCGTATCGGAGATACGCTAAGATACGCTAAAGATACACACATAAATGGATGGGAAACACTTTTTTATACACATTTGCATAAAAAAATAGTTAAAAAAAGTTATATATAACATGTATTATGCATAAACAGTAAATTGAGAGTATCGCACTAAGAATCCAAGGTTTGTAATTGTCCCATAAATGTAAAATCCTTGTTCCCAACCTTGATTTCCACTTTAGTTAGAGAGAAAAATGGTTGGCAGCAACTTTAGAACAAAAACACCTCAAAAAATTATGTTTTTCTAAAAAATTACCCATTTTGGCTATTTTATGACCGTATCGGTACGTATCGGTGTGTATCGGTCGATACGTACCGATACGCACCGATACGTACCGATACATACCGATACGTACCGATACATACCGATACATACCGATACGTACCGATACATACCGATACATACCGAAACGTACATTTCACTTCAATTTTGAATTTTTCATAGAGTATCAGTACGTATCGGTGAATATCGATGTGTATCATAGGATACGTATCGATACATAAGGGTTTTAAAATTTTCATGATACGTATCGGTATGTATCATGCCGATGCCTACCGATACGGATACGTATCGGACGATACGGCACGATACGCACTGATACTTAAAACCATGCCACATGCAGTCAATTCATAGGAGAACGCATAAAGAAAATCACCCAACCACCTGAAGGATTCCACACCACCTTATCCTTTTCATGTCAACTCCGTAAGTTAGCTCATCCGGAGCATGCGAATATCCACCTTCATTACATGAGAAACCCAGCATCAAGAAGTAGATGAGATTGCAAGGTAATATCATAAGGTATTGCAATCACAACGAACTCATGGTTCAAAATTTCGACTGAAATGTCAAAAGTATTCCAGTTTCCAAAAGGGTTGAAATGAATTGCAATCCCATTCTCTTTTTTATTTAGTTTGAAACAGAAAATGGTATGCCCAAGTTTATTTAAACAAAACAAAACAAAACAAAAAAAGAATGCCGAATAGCTTGGAATTTAGAATAATGATCGACACAAACCCTGTAAGATGAGACCCCAAAATAGGAGTTTGAGTGTCCTAATAATGGCCTTTTTTACTGCCATGCCCCGGCTTGGAATTCTCTACACATGGAGAAACAAGAATAACATCAATCTGTGGTGTTGGGAATTTCTTTAATTTTTTAAAGAAATAACAATTAGTTATCAATTTATCATAGATGCTCATCAAAGTACCCCTTTCATTTAATAAATTTCTAAGCCAACTGCTGTTTGTTAGCCTGCCTGTTATTAGGTTTTTGAAATTCTATAAGCCCTTGTTTAATCAAACGAATTGGCTACTGGCTAGAGCAATCACATCAAAATTTTAAACTGGATAGAAGAATGAGAATTAGAGACAGAGAGAGAGAGAAGTAAACCTTAAATGCAAGGGCAATTGCCATTCCAACAATGAATAGGAAAAATGGCATGACGAAATCAGCTAGGTTACACCCATTCCAAGGCGCATGCGTTATCATCGGCCATTCACCTCCCGCATCATCCACCAATATCATTACCTACAACAACATTTACATTTTTTCTACATCACTTTACAGTTCGCACGAGGATTCAATCTGTGATGATAGTAATAAAGAAGCAACTTTGCATCCGACATGAACACTGAGTAAAGCCTATGATCGGTTATGGAAAAAATTTCCAAAAAGAAGAAGAAAAAAAAACTGAAAAACCCTATCAACACCTGTAGCTCGTCCTCTTCATCTTCACACCAGTACCACTCTTCACCGAATGCCAAGGATCAAGTCCACCTCCTTCTTCATCTTCTTGCTTCTGCGTTCGTCTGTAGCTCATCCTCTTCGACTCAACGACATCGGAGGACCGGCTAGAGCTATCACCATGTACCATGGAGAAGCTTAACTGGAGCTCCTCTATCTCTCTATTCTTCATAGCTCAACGGGAGGAAATCTCGTTAGTTTTAAAATCCTTATATTTTGATTCAATCTCCTCCTGACACTTTTTTATTATTATTATTATTGAATCCTCTGCATAGATTGCCGAAACCGATCCGGATTGGATCGGTGCGCATTTGTCACTTTTGCCCTTTGAGTTATGCTCTACTGTATGCATTCTCAGGGTGAACTGTAATGACGACATATGGTCCTTGCAATTTGACCCAAACTTTTCGGGTGCAATAGAGGGAAAAATGTTCTCCAAAATCAGATCTCTTACTCCAAAGCAGCACTACCTTCTTATCTGGGCATGGTGGGCCGTTAGGAGCCACTTCTCATCTCACAAAATTTGAGTTGGGTAGACGCTCTCTATGTGACTCTTTGAAAAAAAACAATTTTTACTGTTTTACTTCTGAAACGATATAGGTAATCAATTCAGATCGATCTGATAACAAGTATTGATAGCAGCCAATAATGATACGATAAGGCCGATACAATATTGATACTTGAAACCATGATCCAAAACACATTCTTTTTTTCTTTTTTACCCAAATATTATCTAGGGCATGGAGAAACCTTAAAATTTTATTAAATAAGAGAAACAAAATAATGAAGAAACAAAAAAGGGGACATAGCCCGTTTTACCCCAACACATTCTTTCCCCTTATTCTTAAATAGATCATATTTCACTATTGAAAATGAAGTAAATCTCGTCTAATTGTGGATGTAAGTAATCTTGTTGAATCACGTAAATTTTTCCTGCGCAATTATTTATTTGTGATTTTCATTTCTTAGATTTATCATTCCAATAACATAAGGCCTGGGGTAGAGTTTTAAATGTCGATAATGATATTCGGTCGACTAGATAAAATTGATGGATCAAGTATCCGTATCAAATTAAGGGTAAAATCGCATGAAAAAAATTCATTTATATAAAAAGTAAAAGATAAAACCTATCTACCCAGGCCGATACCAATCCAAGGGTCCACAGTCCAATTCCCGAGATATAAATCACAGCTTTAAGACAGTCAGGATCCATTGTTGTAAACTTGTAAGGTATACACTTTATATTGAGTTTATTTATTGATTGATCGGATTAGATCTTCGTTTTTTTTGGCTTAGAAATCGGACAAGATCCTCAGATGACTAGATGAGGGTGAAGAAAAAAAAACATGAGACCCCACCATCAGAGATTCCGAGGCATCCAATGAGATCTGGCCATACAGTTGCGAGTGGGAAAAGTTAAGATAAAACGGAGTATTAAATTCATAGTGTCTCGGTCTAATGACGTCAGAGGATCGGAATCGATCATTTAATCAGGCCCCACCTGAGAGATTCCCATTGCCATCCCTCACGAAACACCCGCGAAGATCAGATGGATCGTCGTAGCTCATAACCATCTAATCAATCCAAGCAGAGTAAAAGCTTCATCTCCCTACTCTTTTTACTGTAATTAGCTAATTCTTAGACCTATCCAGTTTCAGGAAGACACAGAGAGAGAGAGAGAGAGAGAGAGAGGCTTACGGCAACGGTGAGACCTCTGAAGATATCCACTGAAGCGACTCGCTTCGTCTGCGTTGTTGGTTTTTCAGTGGGGATTTCGATTTCCTCTGCAACGTTGAGGCGGTGGTGATGGCGATTCCTTTCATCGTTCATCTCAGCCATGCTTCGATCCACTGACACGATTTTAGGGACGAAACGACAGAGTAATCGATTGAGTGAAGAAGAAGTCTCTCTCTCTCTCTCTCTCTCTCTCTCTCTTTTGTAGCTCAAAAGTCTATCTTCAACCTCGAATCTCAAACCAAACAACAGTGGTCATTGATTCTTCCTAATGATTTGCCTTATTTAAGACAAAAACTCGCAGTGCTTTGGATAATGGGTTCCTTAATTTATGTCTACACCAAAGGCTGCGTTTGGTGGTCATTTAGAAAAACGTTTCCGTTTCTATGAAAATAAATAAATAAATAAATAAAGAATTTGATGTTAATTTGGTATTTTTTTAAATATGAGAAACATAAAATGATGGAATGATGGAATCTTGTTTCGTCATTTTGGTTTCATTGCAAATACAAAAAAAGTGAACAACTAAGGTAATTGTTCTTGAAACAAAGTTCACCAAACGTCATTTTGATACATAAACTGAAAATTTCTGTTTTTTACATGAAACTGTCGTTTCTTTAACTGGATAACTACCAAATGCAGCTTGACACATGTATGTGCTATTGAAATGTAATCATGATGTATTAAGCAGTGAAATAATTTCCCTCAATAAATCGATCATAAATCATGTTTGGCCCGTATTGCTTCCAATTTGGAGGATTGTTGATTTGTAATTTATATTCAAAGGGCAATAAATGTTCTAGTTGATGCCCTTGCTAAGATTCAGCTCCTCTCCAGTTAATCTGGCTCTCAATTAGTGATTTAAGGGCTAAATATTCACTAATTCTGATCACTAATTGGATGCTTAATTAATTGGAGAGGATCTTCTTCTTTATCTAGAGAGCCAAGTCGTTGATGTGTGGGACTGATTGACCATTGTCCGCTCCTTTGTGTCTTTCAGATACTGAATGTTATTCACATTGATATCAATAAGATTTACTTTAACCTACAAAGAAAAAAAAAATCATTTTTGGACTTTGGGGTATTTTGCTCAAGTCACAAAAGCATGAATTTTCCTATACAAATTCACCACATACATGAAAAGGGGATTATCATTGGATTGGGATCTTTTAGCACCAATCCAATCATGATGATTTTTGATATCTCAAAACCCTAAAACATTGTTTCAAAACAGCATGGGTTAGACAATCCCTCTAATTGGAAGGGAAGTAAATGAAAGAAAAAGGCAATGTTTAGGAACACGTTGTTATGGAAAGTTAGTTTGTCAAATAAAGGGATAACAAGGAAAAAGTGTGTAAAAGAAGAGAGGGGGAGGAGAGTGACTATAAGGGGCCGTTTGATAACACTTCTATTCCTGGAGAGTGGTTCTTTTACAGAAGTGTTCTTTTTCGATTCCATGCTGTGAAGACACTCTGGCGGAACAGAAACAGCGTTTGGTAAAACTATTTCAGAAATGGCTTTAGAACAGGAAAAGAACAGAAACAACGTTTGACAAACACTTCTATTCCTGGAGAGTACAATAATGAAAATTCACTTTTGAACAAAGAAATCAATAATTACAAACATGCTATTATGGTCAAATTTAACTTAAATAAGGAAATAATTTGTTTATGAAATTATCTTTTAAAATACTATTACTTAAAGGAAATAATAAAATATAAACATAAAGAGTTTCCACAATTATCTTAATAAGAAAACAAAAGTCTACTATTCAAGTTTATAGGAATTACAAAATAAAAATCATAGCTGCAAATAGCTGTCTTTAAATTTTATTACATAAACAATCAAATCAGGGGGTAACCCTTATCTACTGTGAAAATTGAGGCATGTTTTTTAAAATAGGGAATCGAGTACTATTATGCTCCTTTTTACCCAATAATATAACTTATTATGCTCCTTTTTACCCAATAATATAACTTATTATGCTCCTTTTTACCCAATAAACGAAACATGTGGAAGAACAAGCGAAAACCCTTCGCTTTCGTCCGGTCCACCCTTACGTTTGGTTCCAGCTTGCCTCAGACAAGAAGAGAAGAAAGAGAAGCGAAGCTGAAAAAGTTCTCCAATGGCGGAAAACAAGCAAATCCCTTCACAGTTAGATTTAGATGCCAAATGGGATGCTTGCCTTGATATTACGGTTCGTCGGGTTGTTTATTCTTCGTTGTCTGGTGCTTTGGGGGGTTTACTTTTCTTCAGTGAGTTCATAGCTTCTTCTGTTTTCCTCTTAATTTGAAGCCATTTCTTTTGTTTACAATCAATAAATCACTTGTTCTGCATATTTTTCATTTCTCAATCAATTACGTTGTAACTGCTTCTGTTTACGGATTCATGATTGTTCTGAAATCTGAAGTTTTCGATTGTGTTTTACCTTCTTAGTTCTTTTTCTTCTTGAGGAAATGATTCGGTGCCGCAAAAACAAGAAATTAAATGGGAATAGGAAATATTAGACTAAAGATTATAATCCCATCTCAAGGATGTGAATCTGCCAAAGTTCGGTTGCCAGATCAAATGGGGTTGTTATTCTTGTATTCTCTTTCAATACGGGGAAGGTCGCTTGGGATCAGGGTAACCATGGATGATTGCATTCTGGCGGTGGGAACAAGTATCAAAAGAGGGTAAAATAAAATTCGGAGACTGCGCAATTAGTGAAGATTTCCTCCCTTTTTTAGCAGCGGCGACTTTGATCGTGAGTTGCAGGGAAGCGACGAAGGAGAGAGAGGGCAGCGGCGACTGACCTGCGCCCAACCTGCGACCGAGAGAGAGAGACAGGGAAGCGGCGAAGGAGAGAGAGGGCAGCGGCGACCGAGAGAGAGGGCAGCGGCGAAGGAGAGAGAGGGCAGCGGCGACCAAGAGAGAGGGCAGCGGCGAACGAGAGAGAGGGCAGCGGCGACCGAGAGAGTGAAAACCTGCAATAGGTTTTCCTTAGGACTTGGGGATTTTTAATCGTGAGATGGAGTAGAGGGATTGGGGGTTTTGAGTAGTTGTGTTCTTCTAAATTTCTAAAAGAATAGAAAAGCAACTTTTTGGTACTCTTGCAATGTATTCTTTACTCATTCTTTTTCATTGGTTCATTCCGGGGGAATACAAAAATGAACCGGACGTGCCAAACATATTTCTGTTCTATTTGCATTCCCGCAGAATAGAAGAACACCAGAAACATTCTCCCAGAGTGTTATCAAACGGCACCTAAGAGAAGACTATATACCCTGACAAAGTGTACACTCTTTTCTCGAAATAAAAATTAGATTATTGTTTAGAACAAAAATGGGCTGATGTTTCTCACAATATCAAAGTGAGAAACCACACCTACGAGGAAGGGAAGTAGATGAAAGAAAAGGGCAAGGTTTAAGAACATGTTATGGAAAGTTGGTTTGTCAAATAAGGGAATAACAAGGAGAAAGTGTGTCAAAGAAGAGGGGGAGGAGAGTGACTATGAGAGAAGACTATACACCCTGGCAAAGTGTACACTATTTTCTCGAAAGAAAAATCAGACTATTGTCTAAAACAAAAATGGGCTGATATTTTTCACAATATCGAAGTGAGAAACCACACCTATGAGAGAACAAGAAACGTATTTGTTCACATTGTCTTAGAAGAGAAAATTTCATTGTGGATCCCACAATTCAATATGTGAGAGGGTGTGGAAATGAATCCCCACCCCTTACATCATAGAGATCTTTTCCCAATAAAAATATATACCCTTGCCACTTCCTCTTTCTTCTTCTTCTTCTTCTTTTTTTTTTTTTTTTTTTTTTTTTTTTTTTTTAATGTGGTATCCAGGCCGAAGGCCTGACTAGTCCCACGGGTCCATACTGACTCCACAACCACATGGATCGAGTCATACAATAATTGAATGAAAAGTATTCAACTTAAGAAGACCGTCAAAGTAAGAGTTATTCCAAAAAGTGAAAAGTGGGGGTTATCCTCCTACAAGCCATAGCATTTCAGCGTTTTCATATTTTTCCATATTTCCCACTGAATTACTACATAATCATTGAAGCATTTTTTTTTTTCCCAAGCAATGTTTGACCAAAAATTTTTTTGTTCCTCCTTATACCAAACCCTAAATTATGACAATAATTTGCATAACCCTTTTTTAAAGCCAACATAAATCAACTAGTGGATGTTGTAGGCTCGAAGCCTCCTTGAACCAATCAGAAGTGGAGGAAATCAGCATCTACCGATTTGCACATTTGAAAATAGACAAGTAAAGGGGACCCCTTTAAGAGGTCGAATGAGAAGAAAGAACATAAAAAGGAAAATATATTCGAAGGAGAAAAGAACCTAAAACGGTTACCCATTAACACGTTTTGTTAAAAAAAAAAAAAAACATTGATACGTTTTAAAGTAAGGTTATCAATTTGGAATCAAAATCCAAATACATTATTTAAAATTACATCAAAATGAATTAATTATAGATTGAATTATATTAAATTAC
Organism: Macadamia integrifolia; assembly: GCF_013358625.1. Taxonomy (NCBI): domain Eukaryota; kingdom Viridiplantae; phylum Streptophyta; class Magnoliopsida; order Proteales; family Proteaceae; genus Macadamia; species Macadamia integrifolia. Next base: position 311,733 of record NW_024868240.1, read on the forward strand.
CTATTTTCAATTCGAATTAAGTATACATATCCAACAACAACAATAATAATTCAGCTTTATCCCAACTAAATGGGATCAGCTACATGGATTCGAGTTTAAAAAAATCTATGGTATATCCCACTCACGTACAATCAGCAATCCGAATCTTTTATTTATTTGTTTATTTATTTAATCCAATATTATATGGGACCAGGGAAGCACATAGAATTTTATTAAATAAGAGAAACAAAGGGGGATATACCCGCCTTGTCTTAATCCATGAGATACAAATCACTTTGACACTCGCACAACCCAAGAGTAAACCTCCAAAAGAGGAAAGATTACATTATAAAGATTGGTAATCCGCAATCCAGATCTTCGCTCTCTAAGTAATTCTATTAGATGCCATACTATGGTGGAGACTCATCTTTTGCATGTCTGTCCTTACCAACTCATCAATAGTAATTTTCGGCCAGACACAATATGTATGAAATGATCTTACTACTCCCACCCTTATGTGTGCTAAAGATGCCACCTCCTGTGCCCTTTTTGGCCCTCGCGTATGATATTTCCTATGCAAACCGGCACGATTATTTTGCCCATTTATTATGTGTCTCATATGTTATGAAACCTGATAAATAAACAGAGGAAGTTACATTCTTCTCCCCTAGACTATGACCTAATAGCAAGTTCCCCCCCACCCCTACCCCTACCCCTACCCCTACCCCTACCCCTTACTTTCATAAATCCAATCCCCTCCCCTTTATTTAGTTTGAATATTATTTCAATCGTATCTCTTCTACTAGATAACCAGGTTAAGTGATGTAACATATAATTTTACCCAAAAGAAAAATCATTTAAACATATAATTTCATACCGAAATTACCGTTCCCATATGAAATAAGCCTTAAGCCCTAAAAAGCTAAACAAAACCTCCTTCCTCATCGCGATTTGCCTCTTCTTCATCGCTGTGCTCCGCCGTCGATTTGCTCTGCCGTCGTTTGCCCCTTCTTCATTGTTGTGCTCTGTTGCCCTAACTCGTTTGCTGTTATAATGGATGTCGATTATATAAATAGAAATGAATTGAGATTGTAGAACGAGACACCGGTGACTGATCTGTGAGAAGCAACACCGTGAACCGATGGATAAATCAGGCGGCGGCGACGGCGGCAAGTACCATAATCACCTTTTGTGCATCATCTTATCATCCATTTTCTTATGGTTCTTCTTGTTTTACTTCCATTCTTCTACTCTGGTCAGTAGCAAGAACATGATCCGATCATTACAAAACGAGTATTCTATTGCCATTGCATCGCATGAACCAAACTCCATATATACGCGCCACAGATGGGGAAACCAATACAGAACCCTATTCTATAGAGAACAAGGAAGAACCCATTAAAGGGGATGGAATCAAGGTGCAACATCAGAAGAATGACGGAGGAGAGGGAAGAAGTTATTCATGCCATCACGGAGAGGACCGAAATAGTCGGCGACGATTCCGCCGTAGACACTGGTGACAAACCGGGGAAACCCACTTCAGACGATGAAGACGAAGGAATTTCCGATCAGGCGGAATCGGGAACAGGGGAGGATAATGGGGAGCCTATTAACAGAACCGGGTCAAAACCCAGTCCGGTCCCGTTGTGAACATTCTTCATCTTGTGACTTGGAGACGACCCATGTATCCTGCAACTGTTAAGACAGAACCCTTCAACGGCGACATCAGAGGAGGTCAAGACGACGTTAATGGCGTTCCTCTGCTCGCCTCTGGCTGCGAACTGAATGAGTTGCTTGCTGGTGAGAGATTTGCCCAAGGAGAAGTTCTCGTCAAGGAGCTGCTTACCCAAACGGAGGGAGAGGGAAAAGGATTTCTTTTAGCTGAGGTGGTACTATTTATCAGTGGTTTTCCAACTATGCAAGAATGGAGGGTTGTTGAGCTGGGGTTGTGGAAGGTGAATAGGTAAATACCACAAGGGTAAATCGTTTTTTCTACATATCAGTTTAATACGATACGTCACTTATGGTATGACTAAAGAATCTTCGAGAGCAGATGATCTGCTTGTAAGATGAGTTAAACTGGTAAGATGAGTTAAACTGGTTCTACGCTAAATAGGTGACATGTGTCCAACCTTTTTTATAGATGTAATTTTTTGTTAATTTATTTATTCAAAATTTTAAATCTTTTTATGTTCCCTATTTTTGAGGATTTTAAAATTATTCAGATATTATTAATCGTTTTCATCTCCTCTACTTGTGGGGAGTTTTAGATCGTGAATATCGATTCTTTATATATATCACCAATCATCACTTTGTTAATCATGTGTGACTGAAAATCATTACTAGCAATTTTATAGTAATTGGACTCATCTTCTCATCTAGGTTCGTGATTGCTCCTCATTTGTTTCCACTTTAATTGGAATTGAACATTAGAAAAGCAATCTCTTAAGATAAACTATTATCGATTTTCATTAGTTATATTTTTTATTCTTATTTTATCTCTAGAAATTTCAAATGGAGTAGTGAGTATCATCTCTCTCTCTCCCCCCGCTTTTCTTCAATTATTGTAACCATGGGTTTTAAGATGCGAAAGAGAGAGATATGAAACTCTCCACAAATAGAGGAGATAAAAACGATTAATAAAATCTAAATAGTTTAAAATTCCTCAAAAATAGGGAAAATAAAATAAGATTTAAAAAAATAAATTAACGGAAAGGTTACCTCTTTACTAAGGTTGGACACATGACACCTATTTAGCGTAAGACCAGTTTAAATAATCTTTTTATATGAGCAGATGATCCGCTCCCAGAATCTTCAAACCAGAAGGGAAGGGATTGATATTTATAAAAAAGTACATGGGAAAAACTTGCCATTAGGTCATAATCCAGGGAGAGAAATATAATTTTCTCAAATAAAAATTGTACGAAATCGAACCGGATGGATACGATTTTGATTTTGAAAATATATTCGTGTTTGCGATACGGTACGATTTTGTCCCCTTCTTTCTCTCTCTTATTTGGAACCGAAAACGAATTCCCGAACCGTACCGATTGACACACAAAATCATATCTAAATGGCATATTCGTAAATTTATCTCCTATAAAAAAGAAGCAACACTGAGCACGCAATCTTTGTGTGTTATTCTCAAGCAGTTGAAACTTCTACAGTTGTACCTTTTCCCGAGTCCCGACTGTATAGATAAAACCTGCGATTTCATTTTGGTTTCTAGGGTTTTGGTTTTGCGACACGATGAGGTAAGATTAACACACTTCGATTTTGGTTATAACTCTGACTGAATTCTTTGTTTTCTATGTATACTGTGCTGTTCTTAAATCCATCTTTTGGGCTTTGATCATTAATTTGGTAAACTATGTCTCTGTTCTGTTTAGTTTCTATGGTGGACACTTTTGATTTGATTAGTTGTAGTTCGACTGTGATAGGTATAAGAAATGGCGAGTTTCTCTATTTATTTGGCAAAATAGATGTGAAAATCTATTGATTTTAGGGTTTTTTTTTTCTGTTTTTGTTCGAAATATAGAATATATATTTAGGTGCTTAATGAACTGAAAAATTATTTGTGCAATGGATTGATGGGTATAAGAAATGGCGAGTTCTTTGTGTATCTGGCATATAGATGTGAAAATGTATTGATTTTAGGTTTTTGCTGTTTTAGTTGGAAATGTAAAATATATATTTAGTTGCTTACTGATTTGTAAAGAGTATTTGTCGCCCCAATAGATTGAGGAGGTACTATCCAACCCTGTAAGGCAACTCTTGTCTGTCGTAGAATTAGAAAGACTGTTCTGTTAGTTAAATGGAATGATATGCCTCATCATTTAAGTATTCAAAGGGACAGCATTGCATTAATTATGATTGAAGTTCTATCGTGGCTACAAAGTATTCTGTAGTAACCTTTCACTGTTCAGGAACTTTTCTGTTCAAGTTATCGTTTAGTAAGTATTTTGAATTCGTTGCTCCTGATTATAGGTAGAGATGTGAGGCACACAATGAATATTATTACTTTTACATTTGCATCTCTCTGTGATGACTATGACGATAATGTTGATGAATCATCAAAAGGGTGTATCTTTAATCCCCCCCCCTCCTTTTAGTGTTTGAGAAAACTGTGTTACCCACTCACCCTCGTGATTGTGTTATCATTGTGAATTTGTACCATTTTCTTTTTGTGGAATCTCTGGTTAATACCAAATTCATTGTCCATTATAATTATGCCTCATGTCTTTTGACTGGTCTGACTACTGAAGGATACTGTAATTTTTTTTGGTAGTCGTCATCCCGAGGTGAAGTGGGCGCAGAGGTTGGACAAGGTTTATATAACAGTGTTATTGGCAGATGCAGTGAATGCAAAAGTCAAACTTGAACCAGATGGAATTTTCACTTTTTCTGCTACTGCTGGGGCAGAAAACCGCCTTTTTGAACTGAAGATGGATCTCTATGATAAGGTGAATGTGGAGGTAAGAAACTTGATTCCTAACATTTGTAGACTCTTTATTTAGCTCTTCTTTTTGCTGGGTAATTTTATTTGTGAGCCATGGACGATATTTGCTTCCCAGTGGACAGATGTTAGTAACAGTTTAGCTCGGCATATGCCATACTTTTGGTTTGTAAGCTAATGGGTGAATGTCCTGGAGCTGTGGTTCCCTTAGATGGGAGCCATTTAGTGGTGAATGTGCAATTTGATGCTGCTTATTAGCTTGTGAACCGGAAGCTTCAATTCGTTGCAATGGATGGGGCCTTTCTTATGCATTCTATGTCTTCCTATTTTCTTGTACCTTTTGTTCATAAAGTCTTTACTGTACTAGGAAAGCAAAATAAACATCGGTGCCAGGAGCATATTCTGTGTTGTTGAGAAAGCGGAGAGTGGGTGGTGGAAGAAGCTATTGCGTGGGGCTGACAAGACACCACATTATGTGAAAATTGACTGGGACAAATGGGTCGATGAAGATGATGACAGTGGTGTGTAATTCTTTGAGCTTCATTTGCTTGTGTATGCTCATGAGCTTGTGACTTTTGTTGGAAATTTATTGAATTTTATTTGCTGATTTCATTAGGTCCTGCTGACTTGGATATGGGAGGGATGGACTTCTCGGTATGGTTATGAACTTCTGATATAGTGGTTGTCTCATTGGAGTTCTTTCATTGTATTTTGTGCTAACTGTGTTAATTATTGATTATTTATATAGAAATTTGCTAATATGGAGGGAATGGGCATGGACGGCATGGGCGGCATGGGCATGGACGGAATGGGCGACGATTTTGAAGAAAGCGATGATGAAGGTAGCTAAATCAGAAAGTTTTTCACATCATGTGCAATGTATTACGATGGATGGGATACATTATACCAGGTTTTAAAAGCGTAACTAACTGCATGTTCCTAGTAATAAAAACCCTGTTACAAGTGGGGAAGATGCCACTCATAGAAAAGGGGGTACGGTGAGTTGTAATAGATGGAGTGTCTCCTGCTAGATATTTTAACATCATATACTCAATCCTTTGCAGATCAAGAAGTGGAAAAACCAGGAGGACAAGAAGAGGGAAAGCTAGAAGAAGCTACAGAGGGGAAGACAGAAGCAACTCCAAGCACATGAGGTTTATTATCTAGGTAAAAATTTCAGGGAAATCAACTCCGATGGATGCATTGGTATAATCTGGATTATAAGTTGGTTCAGTATAGACCAGCTATATTTGAGTGTTTCCATGGGGTTGAATCTCAATTCACTGAGTGTTTTAGTTTGATAGTAGGTACTGGCTTTAGGACAGCTAAAACACCCCCCTTCTATTTTCTTGCAGTGTGTATTTGAAATCATTAGGATATGAGGAATTATAAATTTTCTGACCTGAGAGTAGGCAGTAGTATGCCTTTTTTCCATTATCGTCACTTTTTTTTTTTTTTTTGGTGGTTTATCTTTGTGCATGTTGAGCCCAACTTCTATGGTTGATAATTCAGGAAATGGCTGTTATGGGAGTGTATTCTTGAGCCCATCTTCCTAACATGTGAATTCATTTTCATAGAAAGAAATTGGATTTGCGTCTTTCAAAGATGAAGCCCTGCATGGAAATGTTTGATTAGGGCATTTGTGGTTGCTATGTCTATGGAAGGTCAAATGTGGGTAAACTCAACAATTTCAGTTTTTTATAAAAACAAAAGTCAACAATTTCAACTCGAAACTCACCATGAGTGTGAGAGTGGACCCTTGCCACTTTAAGTGATTACCATGCTCCAATTGAATTTTAACTAAAAGTATTTTCGGTAGCTGACCTATATGGCATTGACTCTCATGTGTTGAGGTAGGGTGACCTAGTTAGGTCCCTAGCAGGTGACCCAAATCGACACAGAAAATTATCCTTTGCAGGGTTGCAAAAGATTAGAAAACTATCTGTTCTATGCATTTTTTTTTATTGTTTTTGTTAGAAAGAATGTTACATGATTGCGTGCCTAAATGTAGACCCTACTAGAGAGTGTGCAGATTGCAGAAACGTCATGCTGTCCCGCATTGGAGATATTTTTGCACACTAGTTTGGTATAGCGTTTGTTTGTATCGAAAGCCAGTATTTGAAATCAAGAATCAGCCTAAAACACCCTTAAACGGTTAAACCCTAGTTCCCATATCGAATTGGTACGATCGGTTGGAATTGGGATCACCCTGAATCGATCTGATCCAATTTTTTAAACACTGGTTGAGAGACTAATTCTAACCATGTGATTGGATTCTTGTGTTCCATCCCTTATTGTTTGCCCCTATGAATTGGAGTTGCCATTGGAATGGTCAGTCATGGTTCTGTTTTCATCATTTTTTTTTTTTTTTTTTTGTGGTAAAGGAGAAAAAAAATAGACCAAAAGTGAGTTTTGTTCATAACCGTGGATGCTATTTGTGTCAAAAGAAGAGTCATCTCGTTTGTAGGCCTGGGCAGGAAGGAGAATGGAGAAAAAAGATTATAAGGCTGCATTTGATAATCATCTAGAAAACATTGCTAGCGTTTTTCCATTCTATGAGAACAAAAAGATGGAATAAAATGTTTGGTGTCAACTTGTTCTGTCATTTCGGTTTCGTTCTAAATGCAATAAAAGTTGAAAACTAAGGTAATCGTTCCTAAAAGAGGTTCACCGAATACCATTTTTTGTTTTAAAACGGCATTTTGACATAGAAACTGAAAATTCTAAATGACTACCAAAAGAATTTTGACTGTTTTAAAACGGCATTTTGACATAGAAACTGAAAATTCTAAATGACTACCAAAAGAATTTTGACTGTGCTCCAATGCCACGATGTGGTTTTCTAATTAATAAATATTAATAATAATAAAAATTTGTTCCAGATCCTTTGTATTGCTTCACACTTCTTTAATACTCCACCCTCTCTTGTCTCCTTCAGTCTAGGGGTGCAACGGGGCCGGGGTTGGGTCAGGCTTCTTAAAACCCTAGCCCAATCCTGAGTCCCCTTAACTAGGCCCAAACCCTGACTCAGGGCCACAAAACTTCAATCCAGACCCAACCCTTACCCGCCCTGATTGACCCTAGTTTTTCAGGGTCGGGCCAGGATGACCCTGATTGTCCCTAGTTTGCGATCAAGGGCCGGGTATACCCTAATCCTAACCTTGTAAAATACTAAAAAAATAAAAAATATTCATAATAAAGAGGATATTAAAAAAATAAAATAAAATAAAATAAAAAAAACAACAACAACAACAACACACACACACACATACACAAAAGTCACACATTACTTGTCCTGAGGAGAACATTCTAAAGCAAACATTCAAACATTACAAATAACTCCAACTATTGTGGAAAAAAAGAGGAGATCATCCTAAGAAAACAAATAATCCAAAAAATTTCAATTATTTGTCATAATGGAGATCAATCCGAAGATCTCAAAACCCTTGTCATATTAAACAAAAAGAAGAACATCCTAAGAAAACCAAAAAGTTAAAATCAACATCAAGAGCAAAAACCAGGGCCGGGTTCAGAAAGGCCTAGGCGGGCCAAAGACATCAAGCCTTACCCACCCTGACCCTTGACTCAAGGTCGGGCCAGCATTCAGGACCAAAATTTTTAGGTCAGTACTTGTTCGGGATCAGGGCAGGCAAAGGGTGGATTTGGGCCGTGAGGGCCAAACTTGCACCCCTTCCAAGAAGAAAACACCAAGTGCTCGCTTCAAAATTGTTTCCTGTCATCAAACGATTAACAAGCAAAATAAGACACATTTCCCTTTATGAATGATACAATTAACCCACCCAGAGATATTGTTAACTTGTATTTAAGATGGAAACTCAAATCATAGTTGGGAAATCGTGGTAGGGAAGGCAAGGCTTCATATTCGTCGCTGAAGAGAGAACCTGAGTTTGCTGATAGCCCACCAAAAGTATGTTTTCGTCATCAGTTGGAGATAGACGACACAATCAAATTGCTTCCACTCACTTTTATATCAAATCCTTCTTGTTCACCTCCACCCACAACTTTTTTCCCATGAAGGGAATTGCTGGTTGTAAAGTTTAAATTTCCCATGAGCAGAGGGAAGAACAGAGAAAATGGGAAAAATGTATGCACAAGGAAACCAGGTTCTTTGATGCTCAATAAAATTGCTGGAATTTCTATAGAACAGAAACGAAGTCTCTCTCAATAAGCCAGTATATACTGACATCTTTAAAACATGGAAAATAAGTAATTTCTTAAAGCCCCACCCCCCCCCCCCCAAAAAAAAAATCCCACCTAGTAGTAATAGTCATCCTATCCACCACCACTAGTCATCATGGTTTGTAACTGAAGGGGCTATAAGCATTTGAAAACTGGCATACTAGCTCCCTGATGTAGTTCAATAATTCTGGAACATATAAGCTACGGCCACATCCACCTGCCACCAAATTGGATCATTAGATGCCAGAGAAACCAAACAGTATGACATCTCTAATGAAGAAGCATGAGAGCTCACCTATAGGTAAGTCCACTCTGGCCTGTACCTGAACTCTTCATCAATAGGGCACAACCCCAAGATGAAGATAACATAAACTTCCATGAGCAGATGAATCGATTCTGAATATAGAGTCAGTGTCGTGGTGTCTTCATGCATCTAGCACAGTAGTAAAGCTCACTTTTAAATCAGAATCAGTTCCTGCCAGTAGGGCTAATGGAATGCAGATTTCCCATCTTTCATAATATAGTGTGACAGAAAGAAACTATACCTCTGCTGGCGCCACTCTTGCCACCCTGTCCACCCCTACCCCTCCCTTTACCACCTCCATCATCTTGGCCACACCCCATGCCTTTTGCCATCCTCCCACAGGCTTCCTTCCTCCCACCTCCCCTTCCACGGCATAATCCAGGAGGCTTTCTATCTGAAGAGATCAATTAGCCAATAGATGCAACCACAGTACGGAAGATTTCCATTAATTTGGACATATAAACTATAATGAACTTCGAATACAAAACAAACCAAGAACACTGAAGAGTAAACAACATACAAATCATGAACCAAGTAATTCTTAACTGAGACTACATAAATTTCTTCTGGATCCATTCCTTGCGTGAGTTCTACACTAAATTTTACCGGTATTCAAAAGCTAGCCTCCCCAGGCCTTCTACCATCAAACTAACAAACCATCTCAGCATATATAGGGAAAAAAGGAAAAAAATAAAATCTGCAAAAACCAAGCATATACCTGAGCCGCTTGCTGTTTCTTACTGAACTTTAAAGATAAAATTATAAGAAAACAGTTAGTATTTGATAGTTGTTGCGCCTTATATACTAAATTCATGAATCCACTAACAAGAACAGCCAAAAATTGTTCCATACACAAAAACTAAGGGGATATGGTTAACCACATTATGAAGCCAAAAAAACAAATGCCCAGTCAGCAAGGAACCAATCTCAATGTTATCATCAGAGAGGTGCACTTCACCAGAAGCTTCCTGTTTGCACCCAGTCAAGTGCTTGGGAAAGATCACAAGGGTACCTCCACCAAAGCCACTTGCTAAGGCCAACAGGAAAACTGGCTCCAGGAGCACACCATTGTATGATTTGGCTAAAATGCATCATTCTGGAAGGATGGGTTGTGTATCTGGGTGTGTGTGCATGCATTAGAGTGAGAGAGAGACAGAGACCCACTGCCAATACTGGGAATACTAATGCAAAAAAATCCAAATTGAACAAGTGTACATATAACAATATCATTAACATTTTTCTCAATTGGATTAAGGTTTTGTGGATGATTTGGCCTCAAAAGGCCTTTGCTGGATCACTCCCAGAGCATCCAAAGACAGCAAGGGCAACAGGTTTCACGAGATTCTACATGTTCTGTTTAACAAAGTTACACCTCGCAATCAATAGAAGATCCCTAAGACCTTGGAGGCCAGAAGTACCCTACAAATGCCAAATCTGCCCACAAACTGGAGCCAATTACTCAGACAACACACAGTACAGTAATAAAAGTTAGGCATTCTCCATGTTCAGATTGCGCAGAACATAGGGATCTAATGCATTCTTGATCAAGGTGGACAACTGTGAGTATATTGTCCCCATAGGCAAAGAGGAGACTTTGAGGATATATATGGACTGCCAATGAGAAATGCAGGTAAGGAAGATCCCTCAGACTTTCTCCATGAAAGAGAAGAAAGGATTCGTCAACCCCACCAACCTCCCCCCCCCCCCCAAAAAAAAAGACACTCAGAAACTGAAGGATGAAATGGAAATGCAACAGATTAAGCTCACTTTGCTTCTCAAACAGACTCACTCAAGATCATGACTTCAACTCTCCTTGGGACCTGCCTTCATTGGCATCTTGAATGCACGTAGCCATTGCGGCCTGATCCAAGAAGGGCAACGACACTTCAATTTCATGAGGAGCAATTACTTGATTGAACCATAGCTCGAACACAAACTGAATCGCAGAGAAGATTGAACCAGAGGATCAAAGATGGAAGGGTTTGTGTTCCAGTGAGGGAATTAGTTTTGATGGATTACACAGTGAAAAACTTGCCAGCGGAAATTCCGGTCTCGGAAAACCTTCGTACTTGTCAGGAGTCGCGACAACGGAAAAAAAGAGAATGAAAGATAAAGCCCTGATTCAACTCAACTAAATGAAACAAAAAACTTTTAGTAACAAGCACAGCTGCGATTTCAACAGCTCAATCTGCCAAAAAATTTAGTAATACCACATAATATTCATTTTGATAGAACTTCTATGCTAACAGCTCACCCTAAGTACTTGTGTTTGGCTACATAAAACCTAGTCTACCATTTCACTATATTAATAGTTGAAACACAACAGTTTCAATGGAGCTTGAACATATACCTCATCTGGAACTCGAAGATACTTGATTGTGTTGTAATGTAGCATTCTGGCATTCGCCATAACCAGTCCCCATCCTGCACTGAAACTCCACTCTTAGATCATATAGAATCAATAAGAAAATAAAGGGTAATCACTTTTGAGGTGCAGATGACTTCAAGTAAATGAATGTTCACCCAAGTGTCACAGTTCACCAAACATCAGAACCCTAAAACAATGCTTAAGGAAATATTATTCCCTACTCTTCTTTGCCACTTCTTCCTTGTTACCTAATACACCTATCAGTACTCATCGCTCTCCTTATTTCTTTGCAGGTTATAGCAGTTTAGATGCCAGAGAAATTTTAAATAAATAAATAAAAACACATTCAGGAACTGAAGAATGAAATGGAAATGCAACAGATTAAACTCACTTTGCTTCTCAAACAGACTCGCTCAAGAGCAGGACTTCCACTCTACAGGGGACCTGCCTTCATTGGCATCTTGAATGGATGTGGCCATTGCGGACTGATCCGAGAAGGGTGCAGATGCTTCGATTTCATGAGGAGCCATTAACCATAGCTCGATCTCAAACTGAATCGCAGATGATACACGAAGTGTTGGGCAGATTGAAGTAGAGGATGAAAGATGGAAAGTCATGCTAAAAGTAAATAAATATTAAACTTATGACTTTAACACATATAAATCCGTTGTCGTCCAGCGGTTAGGATATCTGGCTTTCACCCAGGAGACCCGGGTTCGATTCCCGGCAACGGAATTTTTTGGACTTTTTTTCTTTTTTTTCTTCCTCGATTATAGCTAGCCCATTAGGTGCCGAGTCAACACATTTATATACCTGCTTTGAATTGACTCATTGTAGCCCAGCCCAGCTTGACCCCTTTAATACTACCTAAATTTTCTATTTTGCCACTACGAGTAAGAAACTAATTAAGCTTTCTTAGGTTGTGTTTGGTAACGTTTCTGGAATTCTGTTCCATAAACAATATTTCATGTTAAAAACGGAAATTTCAGTTTCTGTGATAAAATACCCCTTTCTGTGATAAAATACCCCTTTTTTTTTTAACGAAACTGGAACTACAGAACTACCTTTTGTCATTATGTCAATTCTCGTTTCTATTTATTTTTTTATATTCAATTTTTGTTCAAAAAAATGAAACACACCATAAATGCACCAAACGCTTTATTCCGTTTTTTCGTTCCCATAAAAAAAAAAAAAAAAACTCCAAAAACATTACCAAATGCAACCTTACCCTTTGCTTTATAATAGAATTCGGTTTGATTAAGCTTTGTTTTGTAAATTATAATGATCATAATCTTTTTTTTTTTTTTTTGTAAGAACACCCACGGCCAATTAGAATGGCAGCCCAAAGGCAACTGGCCGGCATCCCAACTCAAGGAAGCGCAGCCAAAGAAGGGGGCAATCAGGGGCAATTGCTTCAACAAGCAGCACCTTAATCAACTAAGCTAGCAGTTGTTGGCCTTCTCCTAAGTTTGTAATGACATCTTTTGGGTTTGGGATTGGGTTTAGGGTTATGGTTCATATTTATCATGCTATAATGTTCTGTGTGGAGGAGTGTGGCCTCCACCACGTTCTCTCTACTCCTCATATGAAATGATCCATATGAATAGAGGAGAGAGATCGATTGTGGGAGATGTTGGTGGAGGTTGTTCTCTCCCACAGAGAACATTCTTCCATTTATGGTATTATTAGCTGAATATATAAGTATCATGTGTGTTCAATGCCTTTACATTACTAATATGGATTGGGAGCCAAAGAAGGGGGCAATTAGGGTTAGTTGCTTCAACGAGCAACACCTTAACCAACTAAGTTAGCAGTTGTTGGCCTTCTCCTAAGTTTGTAATGACATTTTTTTGGGTTTGGGTCTGGGTTTGGGGTTTAGGGTTCATATTTATTATGGAATAATATTCTATATGGAGGAGTGTAGCCTCCACCACGTTCTCTCTACTCCTCATGTGAAATGACTTATATGAATAAAGGAGAGAGATCGATTGTGGGAGATGCTAGTGGAGGCTCTTCTCTCCCTTAGAGAACACTCTTCCAATTATGGTATTATTAGCTGAATATATAAGTATCATAGGTGTTCAATACCTTCTACCAAAAAAAAAAAAGTGTTCAATGCCTTTACGTTACTAATATGGATTGGGAGTACCAGTCAAAAAGTGAATTGTATGTACTTTTACTCCAATAGAGCTGATATGGTATGGTATGATATAATGGTGCAAATTTGGCCCTATCAACCCGAGCCACCCTAATCTGCCTTGAGCCCAAATAAAGCATGGGTTGACATACCTTCACCTTGAGGGTGGTTAATGCTAGGAAGTTCTACCCCTAAGTTGATACTGGATTGGGGCAGGGTCGAGGCCTCATGCTGAGCCCAACCTTGTCTACTTCTTCTTCTTCTTCTTCTCCCTAGCTGGGCCAACCCTTGCATCTCCCTTACCTCTCCCCATGGTCAGGTCAATTGGGATCAACAAAGAGAGCGGGTTAGGGTCAGCTTGACCTCAGCCCAGCTAAGGGAACTCAAGGTTGGGGACGGCCCAACCCGAAACTATTACAATCCTAGTCCGATCCATTTAGATCAAGAGAATCTCTTCACCCATGCACCACTTTTAATGCTCTTCGACTGGATTAGGGTATCAAACTCTGAAACCCCCAGATTGAATCAGTTTGACCTACTGAAATTGATCGAAAAAATCCGAACCAAGCTAATTGCTTTAGCTTCGGTCCGGATTTTTAAGAAATTGGCATGAACCGAACCAACCGGTCCCATTGAAACCAAAAACCGGTCACACAACCACGTTATGATTTGCCCTAATAGAGAGACTCGAGAAGACGGTCTCCATTCTCCAAGTCCTTAGTTAATGGCATATATCCCAAAGTACAAAAGTACCCTCTAGACTTAACGGGTTTTTGATCGACAGATTACGTTTCTAAGGTCATTTCACGTCATTTGAACCATCTATAATTACTGCGCCTTCGCTTTCGTCGTCTCTTCTCTTCCCGGCGCACATCGATCTTCCTTGCAGCTCTGGCAACTGAGCCTAAGCCTAAGAGGTAACGCTCTCCCTCTTAAGTTTATTTTTTTTTTTCTCTTTTCTCGTAGTGATTATAGATTTTTCTTCCCCCGATATGTTAACAGGTACAGATTTTACGGACATCTTCTGGTTTCATAATAAGAGACTGAAAAAACACATAAATAATATATGTTTTTTGTTTCAAGTATTCTCATTGTTGATTCGCATTTTTTTGATTACTGAAAAAATGAGATATGGGTCTGTTTCCACCTTTAGGGTTTACTGGGTTTTAAGTGCTAGTAATCTACATGGTTCTGTGTTTGTTTGATCATTCGGGAGAAGGGTTTTCTGGTGTTTCTGGTCGGATGGTTTTTGTGTATCTTGTTTTTAATTGTCCGGTTAAGGAATAGAGATATGGTTTACTAGGCTAAATTGGGTTGACGGCCCTTTTGTCTCACCCCTCTCACCCGGAAAATAAATAAATAAAAACGTGTTTTGTTGATCTTGTGCAGAAAGAGGTGACTGTTGCTGCTAGTAATTAGTTACATTTTATTTTTTCTTGCACTATTGCAACATGTTTGGTCACAGGTTCAAAACTTGGAAACAACCTGTTTTGAGAAGCAGGGGTAAAGGCTGCGTACGTTTGCCCCTCCTAGTCCCTGCAGTAATGCTCTGGGTTGCTTTTTTATTGTAGTTTTATGCAATCATACCGATGGAATGGAACACAACCCACAAATGTTCCTTCACCCTTTTGGTCATTTAATTGATGGGATAAGGCTGAGGTTTGTTGTTGTTGCTGTTGGTGTTGTTTGTGCTATCTTCATGGTTTTAGGATATTCATTGATCAATGTTTTGCTGTTGATGGGATATGGATGTTTGGTGCCTTTTCAATTCAGGGAAGCAGTTATTGACTCTAGATTTTTTTTTTTCCACTGATTAATTTATAGTCGTACCATGCACTTTATATACCCAAATTTGATTTGTGATAAGGGTGCATGGGGTCTGATTTTGTTCAATCTCTCTCTATTTTAGGCTAGTGGTTGGTGACTTGGTGTTACTACTTACTATATTTGAGTGTTTGAATTGTTTGTCATCATGGTTCTCATTGCTTAGGTAAGTGATTTAGGGATCATCTGCTTATTTTATTACCTCCACTGTATTTCTTGAATATGTTTGCTATGATCCTTCTCGCACTCTAGCTATGCATTTATATGGGTATATAAGAAACTATTAGCATGAGTTTTTTTGTAAGTTTTAACTCAAATTTTTGTTTTTTAAAGAACTTGAACATGATTGTCAGGTTTTTAATATATGCATTATGTGTTTTTTGGTTTATTTTCTGATTAAAAGATGGGAGAAGAAGCAGCCAAAGCAGGGGCTATTGTTCCTGAGTCCGTACTGAAGAAGAGCAAGAGAAATGAAGAATGGGCTTTAGCAAAAAAGGAAGCACTGGACGTGCAGAAGAAGAAGAATGCTGAGAATCGAAAGCTCATCTTCAAGAGGGCTGAAAAATATGCAGCAGAATATGTTGAACAGGTGAGGCATATTTCTACTCTGCGTATGTGGTGTTTACCCTTTCTTTGTCACAGTTTCAATAACGGGGTCATTATTTATTTTTTCCTCGTAGATGAAATGTTTTTGTGGCTTTCTCTTTGATGTAATCTACAGGAGAAAGAGATAATCAGATTGAAGCGAGAGGCCAAGCTGAAAGGAGGTTTCTATGTTAATCCAGAGGCCAAGTTGTTGTTCATTATTCGTATTCGTGGGTATGCGAATAATTACTGTGCATGCTTATGGTTTTGTGAGTCACACTTTTTTGTTGTAGGAAGCTTATATCAATATGTATTTCTTGCATGAGAATCTTATGTCATTGACTTCTCTTGCTCTTCATCTCCTAATCCTTTGGTTGAGTCTGTGCTTACCAATGTTCCTTGTTTGTATCTTTCCTTTGTTTAGTATCAACGCAATGCACCCCAAAACAAGAACGATTTTGCAACTTCTCCGATTGAGACAGGTTAAAGAGCACTTGCTTCTTTTTGTTGGAATTGGACGATATGTTTTCCACAAAATGTTTATTTATTTTTTATTTCTGCTGTAGATATTCAACGGTGTATTTCTCGAAGTGAACAAAGCAACCATGAATATGTTGCACAGGGTTGAGCCTTACGTGACTTATGGGTAAGGTTTTCTTATTGGCACTTTTAGCAATGTCCCAGAATGTCCATTGGAAGTTGAACCAAGAATAAGATCCTGATGCCCCTTCCCAAGTCAATTGTTTCACTGTTGTAACAGCCATATTGGGCCAGCACATTTGGTACTAGATGTTGGTCTGGTTCAACCATCAGAGGAAGAAAAAAAACATTCTTTGCCCCCTTTTCTTTATGATTGGTTCAGTTGTCTGCTGTGGTCCAATTTCTCAATATTAGTTTTGTGGAGAGCCTTATTTATTTCATTTTTTATGATAATTTGCAGGTACCCTAATCTGAAAAGTGTGAGAGAACTGATATACAAGAGGGGCCATGGAAAACTGAACAAGCAGCGAATTGCTTTGACTGATAATTCAGTTGTTGAACAGGTATGGCACCTTCAATCTGGCTCTTATTCCCAACACCACCCCCACCCTCAAAAAAGAAAAAAAAAAAAAAAAAAAAAAAAAAGAAATGAAGAAAGAAAAAAGCCCAATGAAAGAATAATGTAAAAGGAATGTTGTTTTTGGTAAATTTGCAGGCACTAGGCAAGTATGGGATAATCTGCATGGAAGATCTGATCCATGAGATCATGGCAGTGGGACCCCATTTCAAGCAAGCCAACAATTTCTTATGGCCGTTTAAGCTCAGTGCTCCATCGGGTGGTTTGAAGAAGAAGAGAAACCATTATGTGGAAGGTGGAGATGCTGGGAATCGGGAGGATTGCATCAATGAGCTCATTAGGAGGATGAACTAGACGATTGATCTTTTCAGAATTTTGGATAGAGTTCACATGTTGGAGATGGCACGAATCAGGAGGATTACTTCAATGAGCTCATTAAGAGGATTTACTTGTACTTTTTTTTTTTTTATGTTATTCTTTTTTGTGTGGCAATTTTTTGGTACTTATTTTTATTTTTTGAGACTCACCATGAAGCAATGCTCAATGCAAAAACTTCAGTATTAAAAGAAAGATTGCGGATGATAGGCAAATTCCACAAAAGATATGTTCTTTTCCAACTGTGGATTTAGGGTTCCTGATACTTCAGTATTGAGGATAATAATCAACTAGTCCAACTGGTTCGGTAATGGCCAATAACTCTTTAATTCATGAAAATAGAATCGAGGACTTGGGTGGATGAGTGTGGATCAAGATTGGGTTGAACCACGTGGTGAATTACTGAGGAATCGTTTCTTGCTCGATTTATTTGGGTCTTTTCTGTGTTCATCTACAATTCTACATGTTATCAAATGAGCATAATAAGCTACTTTTAAATGTTGCTAGTACGATCTATTTTCTGGTGCGTGCAAGAAATAGGCCAATTCATCAGCTTTTTGTTCAAGTTCTCCTGGGGTCAAATTCTCATTAGCATGAATCATGGTATTTCATTTCGAGTGACAGTCCAGCACAGGCTATGTGCGTACACTTATATTGAACCATACATGGCTCCTATGGAGGATGTCAAATTTTCTTCACCCATGGAGGATGTCAAACTTTCTTTCTTGTATTGAACCATACATGACTCCTATGGAGGATGTCAAATTTTCTTCACCCATGGAGGATGTCAAACTTTCTTTTGCAATGCCAACTGGTATGAGGTTTTCATCCTTAATTAATGATCCCTGTTTCAGGTTTTATAGTTTACAGATACCTCAAGACGTTTAAGTTGCAGTTACGTGGTTTCAAGTTGCAGGTTTCATGGCTTTAGATGTTTCCATGACATTTTCCAGCATTTTTTCTATGTAATCCAATAGCTTCCCTGCCGGCATGGATGGGCAGCCTTGTAGAAGCTAATGAGAAGATGGACCTAAACCCACAACATAAGAATAAGCTAAAAATTTTGCATTACAATAAAAATGAGGAAATATTCAAAAGTGCAATCCCACGACCGGCTTAGCCGGAACTTTACATTGGCTTTTTAATGGATATTGTCCACAGAAGATCTGAATCCGATTGCACTGTGATATTCTCACTCTGTACGATGTTTGATGTGCTTATCAAACCACCAAACCTCATCTCTGTGTCATCTGGAATAATACAAATTTACCAATGCATTAAGATCCAAAGCCAACAAATCTAGTTTAGAGTAAGATTGTAAGAACCATGTTCTATAATAATGAACAGGAACAAAAATTATAATAGAATTTACTTACTCAAATCCCATTTGAGTCCAGTTGTTGTGGCCTTAGCTGATGATACCCCAACAGGTATGAGGCCACAATGTGGGCCTTCGACAGATGACAGGATGCGGATCTCATGACGATGAGTCCTTGGGAGAAGGTAGATGAGACAATCATCAGATATCAGAACTATACGAACATTCGAGAAACTACAAAGCACATTTATGTTTCCAATCTCATGATCAAACCGTCCACCAAGTGCTCCTGTTACCAGAATGCATAACTGCAAGTATGGATAACCAGCGAGGAATCAACATAAGAAAAGAAAGTGTGAAGAGGTAATAGGAAGAGAACTCAATTAATAACAATGATCTACTAATGAAATCTAAAATCGAACCAGATAAATCCAGCAGGAAATTATATTGAACAGGATCACAGAACAGGGTAAGTCAAACAAAAGGAGAGCTTTTTATAAATCAAAATAGAAAACTCAGAATGGCTCAAAATCTGGGTCAACTGGTCTGTAGTCTGTACTAGTAATAAAACAATTCTGCAGAATTTGAACAAATTCGGATAACAGAATAGGAAGTTCTAATGGAGTTTTAGAGCTACTAGAAATGTAGTAGCAGTTCCACAACAGTACTAATCGATCAAAATTCTTAAGAAGCAGCAACAGAACTTCAAAGAACAAGATATCGGAAACTTATACTCCATATTTGAACCAGAACAAATCAGCACCACAGAGAAACTTGAAGAAGAACAAATCCAGAAAATTGAGTGAAATCAAAGTGCTGCAGAGACTGAAGAAACAGTAGAAACTTACCTGTGTTATTGATTAAACTGAAACATAAAAGGGATAATAGGGCAGGAATCCACCTGCAGTGGTCTTGAGTTTTGAAATCCACTCTTCTTCTAAGGATTCCACCTTAGCCTTCAGTTGAAATCAACCAAACGCACTACTGAATCCACAACAGCAATGACTGAATCCAGTAATCCACAACAGAAAACTATGTATTACTTCAAATCTTTGGGAAGGCCTATGGCCTTAGATCTATTTATAATGTGAGCTAACCCCAATAGGATAGCATCAGGAACCAATAAGATAGAGCTGGAAATCTAACATCCAGCTAATCCAGTAAGATAAGATAAATATAAATAACAAAATGAAATAAAAACTTCACTAAGACCCCAATTTAAAAGGATATACACCGTGCACGAGGCTCCCGCTACTGCAAGGTCTAGGGAGGGGCAAAGGCCCAACACACATATGTAACCCAACCTAAGGATAATTTCCACTAAAATAAACCCACATCTGTGATTTATATGCATCACCTGCTCCACCCTAAAATGGTCATGGTTTGCTCTGGCACTCAGATTGCAGATTCACAATCTTGGGAGCAAGAACAACCCAGTCTCCCAATTTAAAAATTTCAGACTTTCTCTCATGTGAATCTGCCCAATCATGCATGTTCTTTATTCGTAGTCTCTCCAGAAATGTGGATGTTGCACTTCGGGCTTCACCCATTCCTTCCCCTCCTATTTACCGTCACAGTTGTAGAAGTTTTAGAAGGAAAATGGGTTTTTTTGGGGGGGGGGGATTATAGCTCAACTCCAATTTTTTTTTTTTTTAATACATCATAACACAACTATTAGAGGGGGCTGGATCGGTTGGCTACAAAATCCCTTTTCCAGTATGCCAGTCTATTAAAGGTAATAGTGTAATACCACTCAAGATTTTCTAACTACATTGCACCTTCAACTTGCACCATGTGCTGAACAGAGGTTTCTGAATCCACATCTCAACAAATATATATAACTAGGAAACATACCTAAGGATCCACTTCCAAACTAAAGTCCAAATGAAGTAGGAATATGAATTAGGAATAGCTCAGATTTGAATAACAATGGTTCAATTTATCATCGTCGTCATCATTATGGGCCATAGGGCAAGAACGAACAACTAAAACACCCAAATGTTGAAAACTCAATCCAGCCAACTACTTGAGATCAGCAGCAAAAATACTTTTCTACCATAAACAATGGTTGGCTACACAAAAAAGTATTCAGAAAGCCAACCACACATGGTTGGGATGGGATTTGGTTTGAGTCTTGAGGGTGGCCACTTTGCACAAAAATGCCAAAGGTTAGACAGACTCCAAACTCACTCCTCCCAGCCCCAGGACCTCGCATAGGCGGGACCAGAACGGTTCAATATGCACATTTCTCCCCCCCCCCCCCAAAAGAAAAAAATCAATATGCACATCATCAACTTATTTTATTGATGTGTTTGTTTTGGATTGTCTAACATTCTGCCACACAATGGACGCCAGCCTAACAGCTCTCTCATGAAGTCTCCTCTAATCCCATGGACAGCATCCCCTGCTACTTCCACTTCTATTAGATGACAAAAGCCAAGATATCAAGAATCAATGATTTAAAACATTTCCCAGTCACTAATTTAAATACTCCTCCAGGCCTACTCTTTTATGCAAATGGCTTGTTGTCTCCCTAAGGCAGACATGGTTTTCTAACACACTAATTTCATGTCTTAGTTTGTGATCAATCGTTCCCTCCCAAAGGTACATGTCATGGCATATAAACTTGATAAAGTGCCATTTGTTACAGCTGTAAATGTCTCCCATGCTCTTGGAAAAAGGAACCATGGTACTTTTTCTCCATTCATCCAGAATTTCTTTAGTTCTGTGACTTCTTTTGAACAACTTAGTTAACCAGGTTAAAACGGCACCCTATGATTTCCAAATCTTGGCTAAGATACAAGGCACTCCCTAATTCAAAGAAAGTAACTAGTCTCAAATCTCATTAAGGTTGTCAAGTCCTTCCAAACTATCACTTTCTATGCTGTAAAAGTTCAAAACCATGTATCCATGAAACTATCCATTAATTTAAAATCTAAAGACTCTTAATCATAGGGGTACTGGATTAATGTAGGAACTGTAATTGTGTAAACAGAGTTCATATCCTCCAATAATATGCCATTTTTTTATACAGAGAATACACTCAAAACAGTTAAACACCCCAATTATCTTTGCAAACAGAGCATCATTTGAAATAATAAAATTCAAAGTTGTGTTATGAAATTGTTGAAACTGTCAAAGAAACAATTTGAACACCTCACTGCAAAGATAAGAATTTAGCAATAATGATAGAATAAAACTGAGAAATTCTATTCAGTAAGGTAATCCACAGAGATATGCTAATCTACTTAACAGTATATATATATATATATATATATTTTTTTTTTTTTTTTTGAAAGACTGGCATGTCACTTACATTGGACTTGTCTGGCGTAATGTCTTGGATGAAAGATATACATTTGTGAAGATCTGTGGTGTCCTGGTCTTGTGATTCATCAAGTATCTTGGTACCCTGCAATCATTGAGGAGACATAAACATCTGGAGAATTAATGTTTTTGAAAATAACAGGATTCCAGACCATTTGGACTTGATGGTGGGTAGTCCAAATGTCCTGGTTTGGAAAGTCGAACCATGCAATGTCAACTCAACTCCTGAAGCCTTATCCCAATTACTTCAAGAAGGCTGCACAAATCCCACAGACATGTAAACGTACAGATGTCTGAAGTACACCACATATGAGAGAAATGGGGTCAACCCAAATAACTGAAACAACTCGGTCTGAAGTATGTGAGCATTCAAGTTAGAAGCTTTATTAGCAAGTCAACAGTCTTGGGAACCAAACAGCTAGAGACAGGCTGTTGACCTTTTATATTCAGTGCAAATGGTCCAATTGTCTTGCCCAAGAAGACCAACAAACGATCGCTAGAACTCTTACAAACGAGATAGAGGAACGGGTATCAAATATCTGAAGGCATCCACAACTTACTCTCCCAATCTCAGGGTATTTTATTGATAAAAATATACTGCATTTTTTGGGTATATGTTTTCTATTACTTTTATTTCTATTTAGTCAGTTTAGACCTTCTAATATCTATACATATTTTGAAGTAAGAAATTATCTATTGCTTAGCCACCTGCCGATGGTCCAATAATCACTCCTATGTCATATCAAAAACATCTTGGAGCACATGAAACTAATGTTTTGGCGATCCTCACCATTCTTGGTGTACAGTCCATTAATCTAACCAACTCAGGTACACAAAAAAGGATGGCAAATTATCAGTGTATCATATATAAGAGTAAGATAAAACACCAGGCTTCCCTAATAGTGTGTCCATTGCTACTTACACAAATGTTCAAGTATTTTAAACTTAAAAGGCCCTACTTCGCGGTTTTAATAAGACCATGTATCCATGCCCCAACAATCTGAGAAAGCAGTTTTAACAGTTTGAATGGCTTGACAATATGGAGCAGATGGAATTTTGACTGCCCTTGAAACAGTCTTGAGTTAGGAGTGATAATCCTTCATTATGGTTAATGTTCTGTCAGTCTCACTGATGGGGGCAACAAAAAATCACAGTACAATTGTGCATGAAAATTCTAAAAGTGTTCAGAGTTTCCAAAAGTTTGGAGTCATTGCAACATGGTAATTCACCATCACATGTACAGCATTGTTGATATGAATCAAAATATGCACATTATGCTTCTCTTATTTATTGTATACCAATGTTTTTCTTTTGCGTTTTCTTAAATTCTTATATTTCTCTAGTCCATTTTTCTTTACTGCCTACATGGTCAATAAGCAATGACATACAACTTGTGAATCATCCAAGCAATATATGACTACTCCCTACTTGAAGCAAAGTCAGAAGTGAAGTTCTTTACGAACTGACGATCCATAGGGAAAAAAAATACTAGGTGAAACACATGGTGCTCTCTAAATCATACCTAATTCCCCAACCTTGTTAAAAGTCCTTTAAAAAAAAAAATCCCTAAAATTCTTAAAATAGCTAGACTTGCAGAGCTCTTGTCTGCCAGAATCAACATTCTTTAGTCAGAGTAGTCTCTACCAAATAATGTTAACTCTCTCTCTCTCTCTCTCACACACACATTAAAGCTTCACCAACACAATAATCTCCTTCCCATAGAGCAGTTTCTTTAATGACAAAATGCAACTAGCACCTTGATTGCCAGTTTGTTTGTTCTAGGTTAGGACATAATTACAATAAATACAACTTTCTCAGTAGAAGAAACCACATTTTACACCTAATTCACCAACCTTGTGGATTAATCAAGATTGTATGGCCTTCGTGCCTTTCAATCAATTAGAATCATCACAAATAAAGAGGCCAATCTGCAACTGACCATTTGCAAAGAAAGATCAAGATCAGCAATGTTCACATAGCCAAGTGTTTTAATTCAGTTTGGTTTTTGATTGGGTCACTAGAATCAGAAAAGTGTAGTTCGTTTTCAGCTTCGCTCAATAAGATTGAAGGATGTTTCCTTTTGACAAAAGTGTGATTTCACAGAAAAATCACAAGAGCAGAATTATGCGATAGAGGATTTGTGCCCTTGCCTGATGAGGAAAAAAACAGGATTCCAACTTTATAAACAACTCTGTCACTGCTTTCCTAACAAAAGTGGGTCCCACAGTCGCAACCTCATCCCAACAACAGCCAACAACCCCGTTATTCTAGTAACAGCAAATCCAAAGCCATTCTGACCCCAATTAATGAGTTAATGGATTGCATAGCTGTTCTCCAAATCATAATTTTGTCAATCAAATTGAAATCCCTTAACAGTTTTGCTTGATATCATCAACTAATAGCAATTAACTGCTTAAGTGGAACTTTATTGCTGGCTTACCAAATTTGAGTAGAACTCCAGTACATCTGCTCTAATTGAATCCATGTCTCCCTTGATTACATCTGGCTTGCACCTGGACAAAAGCAGAGAGACCATATTACTAAGCAATTTGTGAAAAAGAAAAGACGGCAACTTGGCAAGTGAATTAAATGCATAAAGCCGAGGTCAAACACCAATAACTACAGAAAACGTATCTAGTGTTAAATCTGGAAGCTATACTCTCACCCATATTGTGCTCATTGCTAGCAATGTTAAATGAAGCTTATAGCAGGCATTGATTCAGCATCATGAACACATTGGCATACAAACAAGTTGTTTGACCCATTGAATAAAGATGTTCGTTTGGACGAGAAATTAACAGTAAAGTGCAATTCAAGATCCCTTATGCATGCAACTGTATAAAATGTAATAGAAAACCAGAAGCTTTCAGAAATTAAAGTTTCATGGACTGACAATATGTGGATTCGGAAGAACCTAAGTTCTGAACCAGGCCAGTGACAATGAAGACGATCCAGAGAAGCTAACTAGCATCTTGGAATGTAAGAATAATGCCAACGACTCGACCTAAGCAATATATAGTGGCATTAGTTAGATAAGAAGGATGACCATATCTTCATTAGCAGCAAATTTGGAGACAATAATACATGAATTCTAATATAAATTACATTCCAATCAGGGTGGCATCAATGATCCCCAGGTCTGAAAGAAATAGCTCAATGGAATTTATCATCAACACTCCATGCCCAAGTCCTGTCCGTGATCTCTTTAACATATCATTATAAAAATTAAACAAACACAAAATAAGGTGCTTAATAAACAGGCTAAATTCTTTGTTTACATTTTCATCATCCAGAGTATTCATACTGAATCGGCCGTCAATAACACAAAGTACTATGAGGGAATTTGTTACATAACTTCTCAATTAGAAATGGAAATTACAAATTTATAGCCAAACTGAACAATTCAAGAAAGAAATTCTCCGGTGCTTTTGTGAATGATAATTTGTTGGGTTTCTTAACTGCAGAAAAAGGTAAACAGAGAAAAAGGATAAAAACCTGTTTCGGACATTTTGAGAATCTTCTTGAGGGAACAGCTCAGGCATTTCATCGTATAAGCGATTGGCTCCTCCATCTGCACAAATACGCAACTGTGCTGCTCTACAAAAAAAAAAGACGAAAACGCTAACATTTGAGATCCACAGACGATTCAATCAAATAAAAAGAGAAAAAGGAGAAGCAGTGATAAGAACAAGGAAGTGCCATACTTCCATAATAGAGGAGTAAATCGAGGGAGACTTTGGTTAAGCACAACAAGGGCGTAAGTTGGACTGGGATTGTTGTTGTCAACTGGGATTGAAGGAAGAAGAAAGCTAGAAGAATGAGACATCAAATCCATCATGCCTTTGTTGAGTTCTTCTCTTCCAAGTTCCAAGAACTCCCTCGACCTGTTTTGGAGGAGGGAGAGGAAGACGAACGGTGAAGAGAGCGGGATTGATGATGACGTCTTCGTTGACCTTTCGTTTGGTTTTAAATTTTCTAATTTGGCAAATTCGTCAACATTTAACAACTGTGTTGGTGGCCTAAGCTTCCCCTGCCTTTGACTCCTGAATCCATCTCCAATCTATTGGTCATTTGATCTACCCACATTGGAGGACGAGGGTGAGCAGCTGACGATCCAATCCCTATCCCAAAATATTTGCGGGGATAGTGAGAGTGAGATTTCATTGATTAGATTTTTTTCGTTTTTTTACTCCCTCGTCTCGTTAACGTCATCGATTTATTACTGGTTCGCTGACTTTACCTCCGCCCTTCCCCTTGGTAACTGGCACTCGTGTCCTCCCTCCTCACCTCGTGTTCCTCTCCAATAATTCGGACGTCCAATCATTTACCAATCATCAATCCAACGGCTGAGGTGACATGGACACGCATTCCAACACCTAATAATAAATTCAAATCCTCACCACCAGGATGGCCTCAAAGTAACTAACAAGACACAAAACATGAGCTAGAAGGTGAAATAGAAGATGAATTGATTGATCTTTGCAATAAGTGCAGTGAGCATGTTTCCCAAGGTCCTCTCCGCCATTTGATGCTCACTGCATCACTGTAGAGGATGTTTTTGCACATAAGATAAAAAATAGTATAGAAAAACAATGAGCTAGATCCTCTCTAACAGTTGGGCTATCCAGAGAGGCGGCAGCAATTGGGAGGACCTTGCCACTCACCCCAACATATAGTCGGGTCCTCCAGCAGTTGGATGCCTCTTTGGGAAGCCCAACCGTTGGGAGAAGATCCCAGCACGAGAAATAGGTGGTTTCACTTTCTCTATCCTGCTTTGTGTCTTGCTGGTCTCTCCCACATCTGGCTATAGAAGATCTAAATTCCCTACGAACAATTGGAAATATGTGTCCAAGTCGTTGGGAGAGGATTTGGGAGCATGAAAGAGAGGGTTTCACCTTTTTTATCATGCTTTGTGTCTTGCTAGTCTCTCCCACCCTCGAACGAAGAAGATCTAAATCCCTACAAACCCTTGAGGATATATATCCTAGCATGGATTTAGGGGATGATATAGGTATCCATGTTTGTCGATTCCGATTTGGATCAACGCGTATCACTCGATTTTGCCCTTGTTTTTTTTAAGTATTCGTTTTTTACTATTTTACCCTTGAAACGATATGAATAACTTATCCGAATCAATCAGAGATCAACGATCGTCTCAACCAATACCAATCCTATATGGTGATGCAAGACCAATACTTGAAACCTTATATGTAAGTCATCTTGACCGTTGGATGTATAAGAGATAAATGGTTGACGTTGGAAAGGATCTTTTTTACTTCTATTCCACACGTCTCCTTTGCATATGTCGTTTAAACTATAATACACAACCATTCAAAGTGCGTGGCGCAGCGGCGATGGCCGGGATCTCGCACACATGGAGTATGTCTCACGCCTAGTGCACTAGTGACTAGTGAGGTTCCATAAAGTGTCTGTCCTAGTGGGACTTTGGGAGTTGTGTTAATCCATTTAAAAACGGATAAAAAGGGACCACATAAAGTGGCCGTTGCTTTTCTTCCAAATGACAGTTGTTAAGGCTCCTAACACTGGAGTATAAATATACACCACATGTATGCTCGCCACTTTTCAAGCAAGTGGATTGATTCAAAGTCTCAACCAAAATAAATAAATAAATAAATAAAGTTATTAATTTAAGAGTAAATCGTTATGGGAAGGATATGAGGATAAGTTGGCTGTGTTCTTAGACTGATCATAACTATTGATTTAAACCCATCGAATCTCAGTTGTTGAACCTAAGGGTGTTAATCGGTTTGGTTATGGTTATTCGGTTCATAGTGATGATAAGGTATACCAAAATTGAATGAAGAATCAACTTGGTTCCATATTTAGATATTTAAATTGATTCAATTCGGTTCGATTTTGATTTTGGTTCTAATTTGGTTATGATATGTAGTTTTAATTTGATTTTTTTATCGGTTTTAATTCAGTTATGAAAACGGTTCATTTTTTGTACTGTAACTGTGATTGTGATGGAACAAAGACCATAATGGGCTCAAATTATGGGTCTTATGACCATTGCTAACTCAAAAATTGTCTTAGCATGTAAATATATGATGATAAATTACAAAAAAACACTTATCACCTAAAAAATCTCTCTTATTGATACTAGGGTTTTTCCCCTTTTTTTTTTAGAATAATTCGGTTCTTACCCCTAAATTGAAATCGAGCTGAACTGAGAAGCATACTCATATACTCAAACCAATTTTGAACTGAATAAATTTTGTTTCGGTCTGGTCTGATTAGATTAATTCGATTCGATTTCAGATTCGGTATTTGGTTTTAATTTGAAATTGACACCCCACTTGAACCTTTTACTATAAGCAGACTATAACTTTGATCTATCACACTATCCTACCTCTGCATCGTCTTCCCTACCTCTCTTACTTTCCTCCTCGCTAACTTTGCATTTCCCTCCCACCTTGCATTCTCTCCCCTTGTCAGTCTCTGCATTCCTCTCTCTTTCTTTCTCCATCCCCGCGAACACCTAATCAGGTTGAGTTGCAGCCCAGTCTCGGTAATATTTGTAGTTATCTTGGCAATTAGGATTGATAGTTATGTGGAAATTTAATGGACGATTACACTAATCATATCTAAAAAAAAAAAAAGATGGAAAGAAAAATGCACCTCTATCTAGTTGCATTCAATGGCTACTATACTGCAACAAAGAAAAATTTACTTAACTCTGGTAACTAAGCATAACTATATAACCCTGGGCAAAGATCAACAAAGCGTTGTTGAGATTTACAAATAAACGCCACTTTGTAAATATGTTATTTCAATAACTAAAACGCTTGGGATTAGAATCATTAGATCTACGACAAAGCTATGGTTATGTGACACACAAGCCAGAGGATATATAACAAAATAATAAACGGGGAACATCATGACAAACATAAGGGGACTTTTTTTTTTTTCTTTTTTTCATTAAAATAAGGGACCTTTTTTAAGGAAAGAAGGAAAGAAACAGACATAATGCAGGCACTTTCTTCCCCATTTTTTTTTTTTTAGGAAGAGGGTTCATGAAAAGTAGCATGGCTTTTACCTTAACATGGGACCAATGCAAATGTACGTCAATGCATCAACAATAATGGTAATGCTGTCTTTCATGTGGGGTGGGATAATCATTTTACCTTTTATGTGTCTTGATACAAGGTCACATTGTCTTTTATGGTCTTATTTTCCATTACACCATTTGTTTAGGGGAGTTTGGGATAGGAATATCTAATTATCGAGTCCCACATGTTGGTGGGGTTAAATGTAGGAAAAATAAAATTGGACTTTACTATCTCAACATTGTTTGGTTAGCACATAATTGTGGGAGAGAGAGAATAGATAAATAAAGAAAGAGAGTCATTAATTGCAATGATTTTTTTATCCCACAAAATCTTATCAAAAGAAGTGAATGGGGTGAAAATAGGGATGTCAATTCCTAAACCGAACCGGTGAAACCGGCCGGATCAAACCGATAACAACACGGACCGAACCGAACCGAAGCCTTATTGGTTCGGTTTGGAGTATTGCAATTCCAAAATCAAACCGAACGGCATCGGAAACCGGATGAACCCGAAACCGGCTCAAAATTAGGACCGAAACTGAAACCAAACCGGTAAGAAACTAAAACACTCCAAAATTCATTAAAAAAAAAATCAAAATTTGCCTAGTTTTGTATACATTTGTATGGAAAGTCGAATTCAAACTGGACAAAAAACCAAAACCAACTTAAACCGAAGACAAATCGAAACCAAACAGCATCGAAACCGAAACCAAACAGAAACCAAAATTTCCTTATTGGTTCGGTTTCGGTTTCAACTTTCCCACACCGAAACCGAGCCAGACCGATCGATTTACACCCCTAGGTGAAAACCACATCAACAGATAAGAAATCTCATCATCCAATGTTGTCTAGAGTATTTTCCACACCATTATATACAAACACATGATTTTACCATATTTTTGAAAACTAAGTACAATTCTTCCATCATTTAAATCCCATCTCATCAATACCCCTAAACAACGGGTTTTCGATGAGAAATGATTTATGTTTGAAAGCGTGGCTCCTACCCCAGACACATGGTGGCGAAATGACTGGCTCGCGCCTCCATGAAATAGAACAAAGAATGCTTCCTCGTGCGCCATTTTTTTTGTTAGATCAGAAGATCCAAAACTCCAAATGGCCAAAGATCCCCCAATTCTCGATTCTTTTTCTTCCAAACCGAATTGTACTTTGGAACCCTAAATCCTTCCGGCGATGGTTGATTTGCAGCTGTGACTCCGGCAATTCTTCACTATCCGTCTGAGGTTATGGAGCCCTCTTCCTCTTCTCCTTGCCCGTTCCCTGTGGGTTGCAGCGAATTATCCAGTCTCCGACTCCCCGGTGGATTGCAGTGGTCCCTTCGTCTCTGTAAGTACATCTCTCTCTCTCGTTTGAAATGACACAGTTTTGTTATCAATGAAGAAAACAAGATAAAAAACCAATGAAAACTGCAAACAGTGGCAAGAACGTTGACACTTAAAAGGTCAGAAAAATACTCCAATATGCAGAAACCCACAGCCCCTTGAAACACATAGTGTGCCAGTTGAAAAAAATATATTGCTGGAAATTTAACCTAAAGTCACAGACTCTTGCAAAATGCTCGAAATATCCAAGGAATTCAGAACAGTCGGAATTTAGTTATAAAGCTGAGATTTGATCATGGTTTTGGTAAAGCTTTCTCGGTCGAGCCCTATTACATAGCTTAGTCACTATTACTCCATCTCATTTCTTTCCCGTCAACGGCGGAGCATTAGGATCAACTGGTTGGATTGGAGCAACTTGGTTAGCCAAGATAAACTATAGATTGCTAAGCTCTTCCACACTTTTATTGAAACCTCATGTGGACATTGTGCCTTGCCTATTTTCATCCTCCTTAAAGCTTATTTTATTTCAAACACCTAATTTTTTGTGTATATCAACGACATGTGGTGTCTTGATGTGTAATGCATTCTTTCAGGATACCATTATTCTAAGTGTCTTCATTTTCTAGGCTGCAAAAATAACTTTTCGTCTCTTCTTAATCTCTTCGTCCCTTATTAATGTACTTTACCATGTTCACTTTCAGCACATCTAACATAGTTGAGATCTCTAAGCTTCCTTTCCCTTGCTTTAGCTATCTTATAAGTAGCTTTTTCCCCTTCCTTTGTGCTCAAATTGTTATAAAGATCTTTATATTTTTTCGCCCTTGCATTTCCCATTATCTTCTTAGCTTCATTTCTAGCAAATTTATACCTTTGTAGATCCTCTACATCCTTAGCCCTTTGCCATGTCTTAAAACTAGTTTTCTTAGGCTTAATGGCTGCTTGAACTTCATCATCCCACCACCAAGTCTCCTTAGTTCTTACGGGATTGAAGTTTTCCTTTCTATTCGCCTAGGGCCTTTTTGGCAACCTTCTTGGTTCAAGTAGTCATGGATATATTTAGAAGAGAAACTCAATATCTGTCAAAGGCTACTTGGAGGGTAGCAAGATAGATAGATAGATAGAAAAAATATCAACCTACGCTCCTTTATATCCATCCTCTGTTTCTCTCACCATTCTGTTGCACTGCCTAAATCATGCATAGTCATCGAATGCTTTTGGTTTCTTTCCCATTCGTTCTCCCCTATGTGGTTCTTGGGTCCCAACCACATCACCTACTTGCGTGGCTTGATCTTTAAGCTGCCTTCGATTCATAACATTGCCATCCCCATCCAAAAGAACCTTGTCCTCAATGTTCAACTGAGAGTATCATTTTTGTAGCATAGAGAAGTCCTCCCTGGTGGCATCTTCCAATGGCATGCCTTACCACTGAACAAGAGCTTGAGGAATGTTGATCCCATGCCGTTTTAGCCGGCGATGATGTAACAGAGTAGCTAATTGCAGCACTGTGTCTTTATCAGTGGCCAAAAGTGTCAATGGAGTGATGTAGGTCAAGCCAATCAAGTGGGCTATAGAACTTCCTTATTAGTTGGAGATTTGGGTACGAATGTTGCAACCTGGTGGTCAAGCGGTCGAAACAGCCTCTCAACATTCTCGGGGTGAGGCTGTGTAGTTCTCGCTCCCCGGACCTCACACATGCGGGAGCCTCGTGCACCAGGTACCCCCTTTTTATTTGGGTAGATATCCAATCGGGCAATCAGCACAAGGAGATATCGATTCTGCCCAGTTAGGCCAGCAATTTTATTGGGGATATCGATCAGCATTAAAGAAGGAATAAATTTCCTGATTTCTGGGGGACTCATGCCCAGCTTGAGTGGAGATAATTTAGGGAATATTTCCAGCCTTGCATGAAGATGTCTTGGTATACAAGGTATGGACTTGCATAGAGGAGAAGAGCTACGGTTGAGATCTTTAGTTTCTATTTCTGTTTTAGAAGATTTTAGGTAGATTTTATGACTATTTCAGTTACTAATTAGATCTAGCATTAATTAGGTTTCGGTTACTTCTTATATTAAATTATTTCTTTCTTTATTTGAGTAACTTATTGTACAAGGTAGTCCACACCATGGATGGGACTCATTTCCTTCCTCTTTTTTTTTTTTAACTCAGTTATGTAACTAGAGTTAATTTAGGAGTTAGTTTCCTATTGCTATTATGAATTTTATTGTTTCTAGAAAGTTATTAGGTTGTAACCGATTGTTATAAATAAAGGAGGAAGGCTGAATACAGCATACATTGAGATTGAGTAAAAGTGTGAACTTGGTTCAGTTAGAAACCTTGTAATGGCCGTGGGATGCAGTTGGGGTGAGATGCTTAAGTTATGAGCGGATGAGAGACCCAAGGGAAAGAGTGAGAGACTCAATCCTACATATCCTTCTTCTTTATTTTCTGTTTTGTTTCCTGTTTCTATTTACAGTTCTGAGATTTCTTCACATCTGGGATCCAATCGAGGGTTCTTTTCTGCTGCTGGAAATACTTGTTTGAACCATAGAAGGGTACCCTGTTGCTGCGCCGGCGAAGTGTTGCCTGAAGTCTTCTAGATCAGATGATATGGCACCCTGATATTGTGGAATTAGTTCCTGATTTCTAATTGGGCACTGGTTCTACATTAAGGAGTGGTTTGGCTCTCCGGTGCGATCTTTTAAGGACATAGATTTGGAAAATGGGATGAATTCGAGCAGCATCAGGTAGTTCTAGTCTGTAGTGTGTAGGCAATTGTACCAATGTACTCCAAAATTTTAGACAGACCAAAGAATCTTCTGCACAATTTCTTGTTGTTGCACAAGGCCACAGATTGCTGGCGGTGTGGCTGCAATTTTACAAACACCCAATCTCCAACTTCAAACTGCTGGTCAGTGTGGTGCTTATCAGCCTGATTTTTTATTCGATTTTCCGCCCTCTAAAGATTGCGTTTGAGTAATTACAGTATTTCATCCTTTGTATGAGATGGTGATCTACAGCCTCATTTCTAGAATCCCTGCGTATACCATGATATCATTGCTGGAGGTCTGCCATATAATGCTTGAAAGGTGGTCGTGCGTGTGGCTGTGTGGTAGGAAGTATTGTACTAGTATTCAGCCCAGGGAAAATATTTAACCCATTGCTGAGGTTTAGACACGAAGCTTCGCAATACAGATCCAAGCAACAATTGAGCATTAGCGGATTGTCCATCAGTTTGTGGATGACAGGCGCTGGCGCTGCATATGGCAAGAGTGGTGCCTTGAAGTTTGAGTAACTGTTTCCAAAAGGTACTGACAAAAATAGGGTCTATCACCGATAATTGTGCTGGGCAATCCATGGAGTTTAGCGATCTCAGCGGCAAAGATTCAGCAACTTTATGGCTGGTGAAGTTGCTTGGGATGGCACAAAAGAGCATACTTGGTGTCAACCTGGTGATCACCATCATTATGGCTGACTTACCATTAGAAGGAGGGAGCCCTGTTGCAAGGTTATCAAGGCGTAAGGCCACCCAAGGCGATGGAGGATGGCAAAAGATAAGGCGTAGCCTAGGCGACCAAGGCGCCAGTCCAAGCTGAGCCACCTTGATAACTATGCCCCTGTTATGAAGTCCATGGCAATGTCCAATGGGAAGGGACTCAAGCAACCATGCTGGGGATTTGTTCATTGATTTGGACTTGTTGGCACAGATGGAAGTGAGAGACAAACTGATGTACTTGGGTCCTAGGATATCATACCTTTCCAAAATAAATTTGCAGAAGCGCATTTATATTCTTAACAATCCAACATGTCCACCACAAGGGGATGAATGAAATTCTTGAATTAGCAAGTCACGAAGGGTGGAATCAGATGCAATAACTAAACGCTTATGAATATGCAAGAGACCATCCATAACTGAATACTACCTGGATAAGAAGAAGTGTAAGAAGAAAGACTGTCGTGGATTGACTGGAGTTCGAAGTTGGTTAGATTCTCACTATGCAACTGAGTCAAGAATTCCAATTCAGTCCCTTATATAGAAACAATACACAGAATTGATAAGTGCCCATGAGAGGGCTTCTGCCACCACATTATCCTCTCCAAGTTTATATGAAATTTCGAAGGAAAATCCCAGCAATTTGGACAGCCATTGCTGTTTTTCAGGGGTTTAAATGGTCTGGTCCGTTAAGCCCTTCAAACTCTTTTGATCTGTCTTGATGAAGAATTTGTGGCCCAAAAGTTCCTGACGCCATTTCAGTACTGCCTCAGTCATTGCAATATTTCACAGACATGTGTAGAGGCGGATTGCATTTTTTGAGAGAGTTTCTTACTAAAAAATGCAATGGGATGGCCCGCTTCTGTGAGGACAACACCAATACCATAACCTGAAGCATCCGTCTCAATAGTGAATGGAGATTCAAAGTTGGGCAATGCCACTACAGGGTGCTGAAGTCATGGCTTGCTGCAATTCATGAAATGAAGTTTGGGCTTTCAGGTTCCATTGGAATGCATCCTTCTTAAGCAAATATGTCAATGGGCTGCTATATGGGCATAGCGTCGAATGAAATGCCTATAATAACCCTTAAGAGGCCCAATAATCCATGCAATTCTTTGGAGGTTGTAGGTATAGGCCAGGCCAACATTGTGGACACCTTGGATTCATCCATTGCCATTCCGTGGGCCGAAACAAGACCAAGTATTCCATAGAGCGTTGCCCAAAGAACATTTAGATTTCTTAGCAAAGAGTCCATGAGTTTGTAAAACCTGCAATACTTCTCGGAGATGCTGTAAATGAGAGGTCTGAGATTGGATATAAGCTGAAACGTTGTCAAAGAAAACAAGGACATATCAACGAAGAAATGGACGGAAAACAATATTCATGGTAGCCTGAAAAGTTGATGGGGCATTAGTGAGCCCGAAGGGCATAACGAGGAACTCTAAGTGACCACCATGTGTGCGAGATGCAGTCTTGTGCATATTCACAGGATGGGTGTGAATTTGATGATAACTTGACTACAAATCCAATTTAGAGAAAATTGGGCACCATGTAATTCGTCCAATAATTCATCAACTGTCGGAATGTGAAAACGGTCTTTAGTAGTGATAGCATTAAGAGCCCGATAATCAACACAAAAGCACCAAGTCCCATCCTTCTTAACCAGTAAGACTGGGGAGGAGAAGGTGTTGGTATTGGATCTACTTATCCCTTCTTCCAGCATCACCGTGACTAACAGTTCAATCTCGTCTTTCTGGAAATTTGGATAACGGTAAGGGCGGAAATTGATCGGCTGTGATCCTGGCTGTTGGTGGATGCAATGGTCATGAGGTCTTGAAGACCGCATCCTTGAGAGGCAGCGAACACAGGAAAAAAAGAGTCAAGAAGGGTGCTCATTTCATTATTTTCACTAGCGACTGCTGTGGTAGAGATGGGCTGGACTTCTAGTTGGAAGAGAGCTGCAAATGGGTCAGTTTCAGCCAAACCTCTCAGATTTTCGTACTCGATAGGTACAAGAGACAGCCATTGTGCACCAATGAGCTTAATCGGTGTGTCTTTAAGCATGAACTCCAAGGTGAGCTGACTATAATCGACGATCGCAAGCCCAAAACTGGCCAAAACAAACTGTTACATGCATGAGGATCAAAACAGCCTCCGATGTGGGGGTCTGCTGGACTGTACATGCTCCTGCACACATTACTTAATTACATAGCCCCCTACCCATCCTCCCCCGGCGCCCCCCCCCCCCCCCGCCCCCAACCCCAGTGTAAGAAATGCTTGTGCTTCTGAGGACCTAATTCCGTTTCTTATCCTTCTCCTTTCTCCTATGCACCCACCCACCACTTGTCATGAACCTTTTGTTGTTGTAAAGACCTTCACTTCTCTTTCATCTCCTCCTTTCTTCTGCACTTCACCACCACAAGATGTTCCCTACAAACACCCCCCCCCCCAAAAAAACCCCCAATGTAAGAAACACTTGTGCTTCTGAGGACCTAAGCTGTTTATTCTTTGCTTCCGTTTCTTACCTTCTCCTTTCTCCTACACACCCACCCACCACTGGCACCAAATTGTCATGAACCTTTGTTGTTGTAAAAACCTTCACTTCTCTTTCGTCTCCTCCTTTCTTCTGCACTTCATCACAACAAGATGTTCGAGAAGCTGGTTCACCGCTTAGTTCTCTCTTCTTGTTTCCAGACAATCAACAGGTACCCTTGATCTAAGAGTACTTAGCTGCTATTACACTTGCTTAAACGGAAAGAGAGGAGTAAGATTGAGAAGAGAGCCTTGGCAGATGACTAGAGATTTAGAAAAGAGAGCAGTTATTAGTGCTTTTTATTTCCACTACATGGCTTCCTCTTTCCATGCTGCACCATTCCTTTTTTACCAGAGTTACAAAGTACGGTTGTCCTAAAGTGTTGCCTCACATATATCATGAGATCTTGTCTTTGATAGTTAAAAAAAAAAAGATTTTTTTTTTAAAGAAATATCAAAGCTCACTTTTTAAATTCCGTTTAATTTGCTGGGAGTGGAGAAATTTAGCAGAAATAATGAATTTTCAATGACTGATTAGTTTATGAGATGTTTATCTCCCTCCTCGATGACGAAAAGCTTCCAAACAGATTTTAGTTAATGCTTTAACCATCATCACTGATATATATCTTTACAATAATATTATAAAGAAGATTTTCAGGCCTGACAAATTTGAATCTTCGGCCTATAAATGAGTTTTTTTTTTTTTGTGCGTGTGTGAGTTTGTGTGGCAGAAATATCTAAATAGTTATTATTCTTGAAATTATCATGTAATTCTGTTAAGTGTTAGTGGGTAGAGCATTTGAAAGTTTTTAATTCATTTATTATTTCAATTTGATGATATGCATAGCAGGAATAGAGATTTTGTGATTTCATGTGGTTAATGACATAGACTAGCAGCTTGCCTTTTGTATCAATCTGAGCTTTTGAAAGCTGAGCATCATGTAGATGAAGGCATACAACTTTCTACATAATACACTTTAATTATGTAAAATTTAAAGCACATTTTAGCTATGTAAATTTTAGCATACAGCCATACAGTTCGATTATGTGTTGGATTGGAACATCATATTTTGAAGGGCCATATATAAAAATGTTGATGCATATATTTTGTAGGTGAGCGTATTCATAGAGACACGGAAGATGCTGCAATGTGTAGGAGTAACTGCTTATATATGGAAGAAGGTGAGAATTTTTTTGGAAAGTAGGTTATATTGGGATAGAATTATTATTTCTACGTGATTGCTTATTTGTGTGTCATTGGTTGCTATGTTTGATGTTTGATAGAGGATGTTTATATAAACGAACAACAGTCAGAGTTGGAGAAAGCAATTCAATCAGATGCTGTAGAAGATGTGTACATTGAGACACAACAGCCTTCTGAAGATGAAGCCCAGAAGAATGATGTTAAGGGTACAAAGGATGTGAATGATTTTAAAGCATCAAATGACCAGCATCCTAAGGATTCAAATGAAGCACAAATACCGTATATTGGTATGACTTTCTTAAACTGGGAAGAAGCTTATTCTTTTTACTGTACTTATGCCCGGATGAAAGGTTTTAGGGTTCGCATAGGTAGGACTAATGTATCATGTAAAAGGGAGTTAGATGGTTCATGCAAGGTTTTTTCAAAGAAGTTTTTATGTTACAAAGAAGGTTATCGATATGATAATGACAAGCGAACAAAAGGGAAAATAGTACATCGTCGTTCTGTCGTTAGAGTTGGTTGTCCAGCATTTCTTTGGATTAAACCAAATTCAAATGGTTGGGTTGTGCACAAATTTGAGGCAAATCACAATCACCCACTGGTTCTTGAAGACAAATCAATCCAGCTCCAATCACACAAACAGTTGATAGATGGTGTAAAATTGATGGTTGATAATCTCCATGGTGCTGGTATAGGTCAAAGTCAAACACAAATAGTTGATGCTGTTGTAGAGTGCTTTGGCGGCTATAATAATATAGGTGTGACAAGGGGGACACTTAAAGGTCATATGAAAAGAAATGAAAGAAATGAAAAAAAGATGATTGAAGGGGATCTCCAGACAGTTCTATCATATTTTGAGTCTATGAAAGAGAAGGATCCCGGATTCAGTTATTCAACAAATGTATCAGATAAACAAACTTTGAGTGCGATTTTTTGGATTGATGGCAAAGGCAGGTCTGATTATGAAATTTTCAACGATGTTGTGGTGTTTGACACAACATACAAGAAAAATCGATATAGATGGCCATTTGGTTCATTTACTGGCGTGAACCATCATGCTCAATCTATTCTGTTTGGATGTGGTTTGGTTGCGAACGAAACAAAGGAGTCATTAGAGTGGCTGTTCAAGGCGTGGTTGAATGCAATGGGAGACAAGGCACCAAAGGCAATTATTACTAATGAGTGTACTGGTATTATACCTGTTGTGGCTGGTGTTTTCCCCAAAACAGTACATCGCTTTTGTTCATGGCATGTGTCAAAGAATGCCCTACAACACCTCAGTTCTTTATGGTTCCAAAAGCCTGAATTTAAATCAGAATGGAAGCAGTGCGTCTATCGTTCATGGTCAGAGGCAGATTTCTTAACTCGTTGGGAAGCGATGATGGTGAAATATAATTTGAAGGACCACTCGTGGTTAAATGAGAAGTTTTCCCAAAGAAAGTGTTGGGTTCCTTGTTATTTTAGAGGTACATTCTTTGCTGGAATGAGCTCAACCCAACGAGGCGAGGGGATGGATAGTTTCTTTCAGGGATATTTCAATGGCTGTATGACTTTGCTAGAATTTGTGAAGCAATACGAAACGGTTGTTGCTAGGCGTAGAGAGAAGGAAGCTGATGCAGAGTTCAAATCACTTGTTAGCTTACCTCAATTGGAAACACCAAGTCCAATTGAAATGCATGGTAGACAGGTGTACACGAGGAGGGTGTTTGAGATTTTTAAGAAAAATTTCAGCGCAAGCCTTGGCTTATCTGCCGCAGATGTGTCATCTGAAGGGTCAATTAGGAAGTTTAAGGTTGGGCCTTTTAATGTTCCAATTGAGCACAGATGTGTTGTTGAGTACAACTCCATTGATGAAGTGATACAATGTAGTTGCCTTATGTTTGAGTTCATGGGAATACCGTGCAAGCATTTTTTGAAGGTTCTACAAATGGTTGACCGTGATCGGGTACCCTCCAAATACATTCTATCAAGGTGGACGAGTATGGGTTGACTTTGTAAAAGTGTTTTTCATTTTCTATGCATTAACTAGGAGAAGTATATTTTGATGTTTCAATGTACTCTCTCTCTCTCTCTCTCTCTCTCTCTCTCGTTCACACACACACACACATGCACACACCACCGGGATTTTGATTGGAACATTAACACCAACTAACTGCAATTAGGTGAAAGTATGAGCTTGTTCACTGTCCACCTGGGGAAACTCAAAGCATGCCATTAGGGTGCTTACTATGAATTATTTTATATATTCTCTCTACGTATTTTCATTTTTGTTTTGGCCAAATTAATATTAGGTTAGTTTCACATAACTGTTTACAAATATTCCAGAGTTGATTCGTCAAACCTGTAAATTTCTGGTGTGGTTGGTTGCCTGCAGCATATTGGTGTTTTTATTTATTTCACATATTGTGACAGAACAAACCAAAGTTACCTTACAGATCCTGAACAGTAGGGGAAATAAAATTTCATTGACTTTCTTTGCCTTTCATGACTCATCATCATCACACTCAATTTTTGAATTGTATGTGTTTCAACTAACATCTGAGGAGATATCAGAGCATCCACAGGATAGTAACAACCTTGTAAAACGAGGTTCAGACTTGGCATTCATTTTTGATAGTATACATTCAATGATCTAGGTTATTTTATTTTTAATAGCAACTTTTCTCATAATTTGGTTAATGTGAAGAAGATCATACTTTTAGTCTATAGGAGAATTAATGTCATTAGAAGTTCATACTGAAGCATGTTTACAGCTAAATCTTATAATGCTGCATCTGATATTATTTATCTGTGCCTGTTTTTCCATGCAAATAGATAAATTTTAGGGAGAATGTTTGTCTACAATTACTTCGGTAAATGTGTTGATGGCATTTGAATTTGCTGCTGCCATTTTTTTTTTTCTCCTCCCTCGTACACTTCAACATTTTTCTGAATCATCCATTGTTTGATCTGATGATTA
Source organism: Macadamia integrifolia (assembly GCF_013358625.1). Lineage (NCBI taxonomy): Eukaryota > Viridiplantae > Streptophyta > Magnoliopsida > Proteales > Proteaceae > Macadamia > Macadamia integrifolia. The sequence continues at coordinate 352,263 of NW_024868240.1, forward strand.
GTTGAAAAATAGTCCTAAATCGGTAGTCGTCTGCTCATCATGAATTCAGCAGGTTAACTATGAACCTGCATCTTCTATGTTGGAGACTTTCCTGAGCTAGATCCATTTGTGGAAGATGAAATATGAATTATTCATGTATGAATATATTTATTTATTTATTTAATGGGTTTATGTGGGTGGTTTCAGTATAAACATTCACATATATACTTGGTTAGGGTCCTTCTATACGTCACTATGGAGAGGTCCTTCTATACGTCACTATGGAGAGGGAAGTGAAACGCTTAACTAGTTTTATCTCTACCTTGTTTCCACCCTGAACATTAGTTAAGAACATAGGTAAACATGTAATTTCACCCTTCCCTCTCCTACACGCCCAAACAATGATCACTCGCAGCAACCCCTCTTCAGTCCACTGACCTCCTCCCCTTTCCCTGTGAAATTCATACCATCCACTCTCCTCCCACAACCACAACAATCTTCCCTAGCACACTGGCTGTCGTTTTCTACAAACCTTTGATTTTTTTTAAATTTTGATCAATTCATTCCCTCTTTTGTTCTTTTTTTTTTTTTTTTTTCTTCATCGTGGGAAGATAGAGAGCACGGGTGGGTGTCTTGGACTGTGCAGGGGTGGTCGGTGATTGCAGCAGCTGATCGATGGGGGTAGCTGGCGTTTGCAGCGGTGGCTAGGGGCTGGGAGCTGGTGCTTGCAGCGGGTGGGAGTTGTGAAACAAGGAGGAGGAGCATATCAGTCCCATTGTTGTGTCAGATTTGAGGAATGAGTTCGACGCTTGAGTCCTTGGCTTGCCTTTCCAGTGGGAGATCAGGTTATGATGAAAGGCCACCGCATCAACAGAAAGCTTTGCTTCCCTGTAAGAGCCCATGACCTTAGAAGAGTACAAACACAAAACTAGACAATTAATCAAAGAGGAAATATAGAGCAGAAGGTAGGAAACGATGAACCAATTAATCAAAGATCAAGTAGTGTTGTAAAAGAATAAAAATGGGCAGTGTTAGACATATCTATAATGAAACGGTGAATAATTGACAAACCAAGAGATGTAGTTTTTGTATGTTGTAGAGATCAGGTATAGTAGTTGAAATAGTAGAAGTTTCCGTATACATGTGCAGTAGGGTGAAGTCGCATGCATATACTGTCCTTAAGGTGTTAAAAGAGCCCCTAATTTGTGTATACAGAGTTGACCCGTTCTTTAACCTCCAAGATAAAATCACCCTCTAATAAAAAAATGTTGCATTCCTAACTGTCATTAAAAAAGGGAGTCTGTAAACAATACTAAGAACTCAAAAGAGTAGAAAAAAAAGAAATGAATTGGAATATAGTATATAAATAGATTTATGACAATGTACATGTACATCAATAGGTATGTATCCTTTCATACATATGATGTATTTGTTCTCTATCGTGTATGAAAAACGTATAGGTGTCAATGTATGAACAAACGTATAAGTGTTAGTGTATGTTCCATGTTTGAATCCATACGTAGGGATGTGTCCCTTGTATAAATATAAATGTATTGATAAGTTATTACATGTATAGTGTATGCCACACATTCACATTCATGGAATTTGTTTTTTAGTTCCAAAAACATTTGACTAAAAATTAAGGGAAAGGAGGACCCAAGCCCACACCCATACTGGAACCCTAATCATGTTACGGTTCGACAAAAAGCATCCTGACAATCCCCACACATGAGAGAGTGGAGAGATTTTTTCTCTCTAAGGAACCCTATGTCCCTTAAAGACTAATTCCTATATATATACCCAAAGAAACTTTTATAAGTTTTCAATGTGAGACTAATCTTTAGCTCGCATGCTTCATTAGTAACAAAAAGTTTAAACAAAATGAAGGAGTTGTTTTGAAACTTAAAACTCCAACAAGTAGATCTAGAGAAAAGAAGAATTTCAAATATTTTAGTTCACAATTACTTCTTCCTTGTTCGTGAATTTTGTTCATGGCAATTTTGATACTATTTGATTTTGAAACTCTAGTAGTCTTCAAGAATCTAAAGAAGTGCAATTGCATATGGTGGACAAGTAGGGGGTTGGGTGGGGCAGGGTGAGGTTTCAGGGTAGCGGAGAGGATCGGGCTATGATTTAAGAAAATCCATTCGAGAACAGGGGTGGAGTGTGAGGAAGAACAGCTCAGGGGTTGGGGCGGGATTGCAGGGGGGATTCGGTGGGGGGGGGGGGGAGGTGAGGAAGAAACAAAAATGAGGAGGTGGGAAGGGGGTGTTGCATACGTTGCTGCTGCACACTCTATCGCTTGGGGGAGGGAGATTACAATGTAATGTCTTTTCTTGTAGTTCTAAGATTTTCCTTGTGTGGTGATTCTTTTGGCCAAGTTTGGAAACTTTTGTGATTATTCTAATGTGATTGTATGAACTATTTAAAATTCTTATCAAATTTAGTAATGATATATTTTCATGTATTTTTTATTTTACATTTTAAATAGAAGAGAATTAGATGTCTATATTATTTTGCTTAAAACCATTTTTTGGCCTAGGCCAATGAACGATATAGTTCTCATTATGCATAGTTTAGCCACAAGGGCTATGAACAATAGGTTTTACATCCACAACATTATCATTGACATTGATGTTCTATCTTATATTTAGTAAATAAAGTTTTTTATTTTTATAAAAAAAAAAGAATTAAATGCAAAATAAAGGGAAATTTAATAATCAAATATGAAATGAGTTGGAGTGATATAATCACATGGGGTAATGATTACAAAATTTGTTTCTTTGATTTTGAAGATTTCATTTTTCTTCTCTTTAATTTTCCTTGCAACCAAACGAAGCTTTTGATGTGTTTGGCACACAACCCAGAGAGGAAACTAAGCATAAAGTTTGTGTTTGAGAACCCTCCCAACACCACACCCCCACCCCACCCCCCCAAAAAAAAAAAAAAAAAAAAAAGAAGGGGAAAAAAATTCACATTTACATTTAAATGCTTCCATTTAGGTGGAAGATTTCAGCCTCTTTATCTTTATCTGGATAGTCATCCACTTATATGAGGAAAATATTGATGGAGTAAGAGGGGTTTTGCATAAATCAAATAATCATTTGGTAGGGCTCACTTTTTTTTGGATCTCAAGTAAGGGAGTAATTAGAATAGTAAGTCATCTCCATCAATGCAAAACTCCATGTATTATCTCTCCTCTCTCTTGGGTGATGTTCCATATTTAGAGAGGAAAAAAAAAAAAAAACTTGGCAGGCTGCAGGCAGCATGACCCTTGTGCTTTTTTTTTTTTGCTAACGACGGATATCTAGGCCTTTGGCCTGCCTAGTCCCGCGGGTCCATACTGACTCTACAATCGCATGGACCGGGTCATACTGGGGTTGAATGAGAACCATTCAACTTTCACTGAAAGCGGTGAAAAATACTAAATACCCCCGTGTGAGTGGCCCAAGGTGTGCCTAGTGAGAGTCGAACTTAGGATGTTTGAGTTTACAGCTTGTATCAAAACGTAACCCTTGTGCTTAGACATAGAAAGGGGTAAAAAATTGTCCGCACTTCAAGAAAGTAAAAAATTTCACCCTTATGGACACTTCCACACAGTCTCTCTTGGGCACCTACATAGGTGTAGGGCCCACGCTATCAACCCTTAGGCATTGATCCAGTAACGACTTAAGACCTACAACCATGTAGAGGTTCTTTAAGCAATTAAGTCTATACAACTAACGATACTCCATTTAGTTAAGGGGTGTATCCTGTTGTAACTAAAGTGGTGGACTTAACAACTGTAACCATCAAGATTAAATTTTGTTTCGATTGGTTCGGTTTAATCTGGTTTGATTTTAGTTTTATATTAAGTTTGGCTTATGGGCCCTTACCGATACCGATTCAGTTTCGGTTACCATATATATAATTCCATATAATAATATAAACAAACAAGTTTTTATTGTATTTTTTTTGGAAAAATGTTGAGTATGCCGTCGATATCAAGTATGCTAGCACCCATTGTATCTCTCTCTCTCTCTCTCTTGCCTTTTTTTGAAATGACCCTCATATCCTTCCTGAATAATACTCCATCATGTGATCATATTGGTGCTATTCGCTAACAGACATGATGTTGGCGGCATACCTATCCCTCTCCTATTTTTTTTTTTATTGGTTTGATCATTTTTTAGTTTCAATCGTTCCATAGGTTTTGAATCTATATTGTTTTCCAAGAACCCAAATCCAAAATGGCCGATATGTATTTGATTTCGGTCCAATCTAGTTTTCTTAGTTGGTTCCAATAGGTCCAACTGGTTGGGGGTGGATTTTGATACCCCTATCATTGATATTGTGGGCGGTGTGTGCATGTGCCAACATGGTAGCATTCTTTCTCTCAATATGTATCATGGAATACAAGAATGTTATATGTTAGTGTGTACCTATGCTAAGACACAATGGGTGGGAAAAGATCTAGTTACCCAGTGTTAAAGATTCTCAAATAGTCGTCCCATTGGCCGCATCCGTTGGTATGTATCTGCATCTACTGTAAGTAAATGTTTCTCTGTATCCGTCCCCATTAGCCTCATATTAGTACATGGTCCATGCAATTAGGTAATGTTTTTTTCAAAAAAAAAAAAAAAACACCCTCATTGATGTTTTATGCTCCCTTTGGCCAAAACATTAGTTTATGGTGTAGGATCCACGGTGCTGACGCTCCAACGATGTAGATCCAAGGTTTGGGATGGTTTGGTCACGCATCCCAACACTTGGAGATATACGTCCAAATAATCTCAGCCGTTGGACGGATCGTTAACGCTCGTTGTTGTTGAAGATGATTTTTTCCCCTTTTTTAAAGAACCCTCCCAAAAAAAACAACATATTCAAAACATCAAAATGGCTACAAACCCACAAATTTCGATTCTTGGTCTTCCTTCGAACCCTAAATCTTTCGTCCACGTTTGCAACAGAATAAGCCTGTGTACTTTGGAGCTCAAAATCCCTGCCTGAAGGCTCCAGCGAGTGTCTGCTTTCCCTCTAAGGGTATGGAGCCCACTTCCTCTTCTCCGTGGCCGTTGCCTGTGGATTGCAGCGTCTCTTCTCCCTCCCCAGTGGATTCCAGCGAATTATCCAGTCTCCAACTCTCCAGTGGATTGCAGCTGCCCCTTCCTATCTGTATGTATTTCTCTCTTCTTCCCTTGTTTGAGATGACGCTGTTTTGTTCAATTAGAAGAAAACAAATAAAAAACAATGAAAACTGCAAACAGTGGCAAGAATGTTGCCATTAAATGCCAGAAAAATACTCTGCCAGTTGAAAAACATATATTGCCGGAAATTTAACCTAAAGTTAGAGACTCCTGCAAAATGCTCGAAACATCGAAGGAATTCAGAAGAATAGAAATTTAGTGAAATTTAGTTCCTAAAGCTGAGCTTTGAGAGATAATTGCCACGTGGAAGGACTGTGGGAATAGTTCTCACATAGTAAATTCGTGTTTGATTGCAACGGCCCATTCCTCTGATCTTCTCTGTAAGTGTCTCCTTTTTCACATATGAAGATTACACACATGAACGATTGATGATGGGTTAAGTGTTCTGATTGATTTGTTTGCGCTTATCATGGATGAATTAGCTAGAGACAGTAAAAGTAAGGTTCTTTGGTGTATGCTTTTTATTGATGTTATTGTTTTGGCAGATGAGGAAAAAAAAAAGATTAACACCAAGTTTGAATTATGGAGATTCAACCTTGGAATCAGAAGATTTTAAGAAAAGTAGAACAAAGTCAGAATATATACTATGTAACTTTGGTTACATGTGGATGGATAATGACGTGAAAATTGATGAGAGGGAAGTTCTGCAAAGTGATCATTTGAGGTATCTGAGCCCAATTATAAATAAATAAGGTGATATAGAGGATGATGTTTTACAAAGAATTAGATAGGATGGATGAAGTGGAGACGTGAGGCCAGAGTATTGTGTGATCGATGTATTCCTTTAAAACTTAAAGAAAAATTTTATGGGACAATCATATGACTGACTATGATGTACATTATTGTGAAGTGTTGGGCAGTTCAGAAGCATCATATACACCAACTCAGTGTAGCGGAGATGAGGATGTTGAGATGGATGAGTGCTAAAACTATGAAGCATAAAGTAAGGAATGATCATATTAGAGCTGATTTGGGAGTAGCTCCGATTCATGATAAACTATAAGAAATTTGTTTGAGGTGGCATGACCATGTTCGACGGAGACCTTTGGATGCTCTAGTATAGAGGAGTGATTAGATTCAGATTAAAGGATATCAAAGGGCTAGGGCCAGACGTAAAGTGACTTTAGGAGAAGTGGTGAGGAAAGACATGCATAGCTTAAGCCTTGTATAAAGTATGACCTCGAGTAGAGCTGATTGGATGGCAGGAATCCATGTAACCAATCCCATTTAATTGAGGTAAGGCTGAGTTGTGTGTGTGTCTGAGTGAGAAAGAGTTCATCTTATGGTGTTTGTATTTTGTATTGATTGATAGATTATAGCCCTGGACGTGCATAGACCAATGAGCTAAAGCTTTGTGCCGAGGATACTTTTTGGGGGTGATATATTTGTAGGAAAGTTAGAAATTACAATTTTTATGGTGTGCATTCTTGAAGGTTATAGTAACTTTATATGTGTAATGGATCATGGATACTGTATGACATAAACTAACCTTAGGGGTTAGGTTGATCCTGGGTGGTTTGTGGACGGTTTAATTTAGTTTTTATGCTTTCCGCTATAGTTTTGATTAGTGTGTCACACCAGTTGCTTTGGACCTTGCCTAGGTTTTGGGGTTGACAATCAAGGGGAGCTGCTTATAACTTTAAAGAAGCCTACTCCTTTTCCATGTTGCAAATATAATGCAGTTGCTTCTTGTAAAACTCCATTCCTCTTGGGTAACACTTTCTCTCAATCGACACATGAAGTAACGAATTTTCAATCATTGATTAGTTTATGAGATGTTTATATCCTCCTAGATGATAAAAGCTTCCAAGAAAATTTTGATTCATGCTTTAACCATCATCACCGATATATATTTCTACATATATTATTATAGGACAAGATTTTCAGGTTTAAAAAATTTGAAGCTTCGGCCTTTGAATGTGAGATTTTTTTTTTTTTTGTGTGCGCGTGTGTGTGTGTGAGAGTTGGTGTGGCAGAAATATCCAAACAGTGATTGTTCTTGCAACTTATCATGTAATCCTGTAAAGTGTCAGTGGGTAGAACACATTGAAAGTTTTTAATTCATGCATTATATATTTATTTAATGATATTCATAGCAGGAATAGATATTTTGTATCAATATGAACTTTTGAAAGCTGAGCATCATGTAGATGAAGGCTTATAAGTTTCTGCATAATACACTTGATTATGTGAAATTTAAAACTCATTTTAGTTATGTAAATTTTAGTGTACAGCCACTGATGGAGGGTCCATAGTGGAAGGGAAGAAATCCCTGAGATGCTCAGAGTTGCACAAAGAAAAGGGGGGGGGGGGGAAGAAGAATCACACACACAGGCCTTAGGCTCTCAAACATTCAAACTCAATTCATCATTCAATCTCTATTTTTGTCCATCTGTTACAAACATTATAAAGGAAAATAAAGACTCTAACATGGAAAGAAATCCTAAAAGGAAGCTAACTGAAAAAAAAAAAAAAAAAAAAAAACCAACTATGTCCTACGTATGCAACTTTTCAAAAATAAATAGAATAAATTAAACTAAACTAAAGATATTATTCTCCTAAATAAAATCAACTTCTAAAATCCTACTAGATCAAATAGTCAAATATGGATCCGGTTCATCTCTGTCTCGATACTCAAATGGGTATGGATCGCTCCACAGGTGCGTATCTACATCACTTCCCCCGGTATTAAAAAAACTCGTTCACGAGTTTTGTAAAACGGGAGAATCAACACCAATCGATTAGTATCCATCCTTACATATATGAAGTCACCATCAAAACCATGATCGAATGCTATGAAATCCACGATGCGAAGTTCATTGGTGAAGTAGTGACTTGGAAATATAAAATTGATCGGTTCACTGAGGAGATCAATCAATTTATAATTTTTCACAAGTTGATCTTCAACTTCCAACGGTGCCATCTCATCTTCTGGCTCGTCTACTTGTTGCTCAATGGCTGAGATCACGTAGGTGAAGGTAAAGTGTGCTTGGGCTTTGATGTTCGTGTAATGTCGTTGAATCTCATCGAGCTTCTCTCGTATCAATTGCATTTGTTGACGGGTATCCAATAAAAGATCTAGACCATTGTCTAGGTTGTTAAAAAATCACTATGGATGGATACTCAAAGTAAGGAGTGAGTGGCAGAATCTCATCGAGCTTCTCTCGTATCAATTGCATTTTTTTTTTCCGGGGTAGAAATTTGACTTGAAACACAAAAAGGATGGGACTTAAAGTATCAGGGGGGAGGGTTATACTTGGGAAAGGCAAGGAAAGAAGGTGTAGAGGTAATAAAAAGGCGGGGCATGGGTATTTTAGGAATAACAGAAGAAATAATTAAGAAAGGGCAAGTCGTAGGGTGTGGGGTTTTACCAACATAGAAAAAAAAAGGGAAGGTTTTCTGCCCTCTCGAAGATGGAGAACTAGCGAAGGTTTTCTGCTCTCATACCAAGTTGATGGAGGGCCCGTAGGGGAAGGGAAGAAATCCCTGAGATGCTCAGAGTTGCAGGGTGGAGGGAGAGAAGTTGTACAAAGAAGGGGGGGAGGGAAGAAGAATCACACACATAGCCATCAGGCTCTCAAACATTTAAACTCAATTCATCATTCAATCTCTGTTTTTGTCCATCGGTTATAACCATTATAAAGGAAAATAAAGACTCTAACATGGAAAGAAATCCTAAAAGGAAAATAACTCAAAAAGAAAGGAAATCTAAAGCCAACTATATCCTACGTATGCAACTTTCCAAAAATAAACAGAATAAAATAAACTAAAGATATTATTCTCCTAAATAAAATCAACTACTAAAATCCTACTAGATCAAATAATAAAAAAATATGGATCTGGTTCATCTCTGTCTGAATACCCAGATGGGTATGGATCGCTCCATGGGTGCCTATCTACATCAGCCATACACTTCAATTATGTGTTGGATTGGAATGTTATATTTTGAGGGGCCATATATTGAAATGTTGAGGCATATATTTTGTAGGTGAGCATATTCGTAGAGACACGGAAGATGCTGCAATGTGTAGTAGTAACTATTTATATATGGAAGAAGGTGAGATTTCTTTGGGAAAGTAGGTTATATTGGTTATAAAATTATTATTTCTACTTGATTGCTTATTTGTGTCATTGCATGCCATGTTTGATGTTTAATAGAGGATGTTTATGGAAATGAACAACAGTCAGAGTTGGAGAAAGCAATTCAATTAGATGCTGTAGAAGATGTGTACATTGAGACACAACAGACTTTTGCAGATGAAGCCCAGAATGTTGATGTTAAGGGTGCAAAGGATGCAAATGATTTTGAAGCATCGAATGACCAGCTTCCTAAGGATTCAAATGAAGCACAAATACCGTATATTGGTATGACTTTCTTAAGCTGGGAAGAAGCTTATTCTTTTTACTGTACTTATGCCCGGATGAAAGGTTTTAGGGTTCGCATTGGTAGGACTGATGTATCAAAGAAAAGGGAGTTAGATGGTTCATGTAAGGTTTTTTCAAAGAAGTTTTTATGTTACAAAGAAGGTTATCGATATGAGAACGACAAGCGACGAAAGGGGAAAATAGTGCATCGCAGGTCTGTAGTTAGAGTTGGTTGTCCAGCATTTCTGTGTATTAAACCAAATCCGAATGGTTGGGTAGTGCACAAATTTGAGGCAAATCACAATCACCCACTGGTTCTTGAAGACAAATCAATCAGGCTCCAATCACAGCAACAATTGACAGATGGTGTAAAATTGGTAGTTGATAATCTCCATAGTGCTGGTATAGCTCAAAGTCAAACGCAAATAGTTGATGCCGTTGTCGAGTGCTTTGGTGGTTATAATAATATTGGTGTGACAAAGGGGACACTTAAAGGTCATATGAAAAGAAATGAAAAAAAAATGATTGAAGTGGATCTCCAGAGTCTTTTAGCATATTTTGAGTCTATGAAAGAAAAGGATCCTGAATTCATTTATTCAACTAATGTATCTGATAAAGCCGTGAGTGCGGTTTTTTGGATTGATGGCAAAGGCAAGTCTGATTATGAAATTTTCAGTGATGTTGTGGTTTTTGACACAACATACAAGAAAAATCAATACAGATGGTCATATGGTCTGTTTACTGGCGTGAACAATCATGCTCAATCCATTCTGGTTGGGTGTGGTTTGGTTGTGAATGACACAAAGGAATCGTTAGAGTGGCTGTTCAAGGCATGGTTGAATGCAATGGGAGACAAGGCACCAAAGGCAATTATTACTAATGAGTGTACCAGTACTATACCTGCAGTGGCTAGTGTTTTCCCCAACACAGTACATCGCTTTTGTTCATGGCATGTTTCAAAGAATGTCGTACAACACCTCGATCCTTTATGGTTCCAAAAGCCTGAATTTAAATCAGAATGGAAGCAGTGTGTCTATCATTCATGGTCAGATGCGGATTTCTTAACTTGGTGGGAAGCGATGATGGTGAAATATAATCTAAAGGACCATTCATGGTTAAACGAGAAGTTTTCCCAAAGAAAGTTTTGGGTGCCTTGTTATTTTAGAGGCACATTCTTTGCTGGAATGAGCTCGACCCAACAAAGCGAGGGGATGGACAGTTACTTTCCGGGATATTTCAATGGCTCTATGACATTGCTAAGTTTTGTGAAGCAATATGAAAGGGTTGTTGCTAAGCGTAGAGAGAAGGAAGCTGATGCAGAGTCCAAATCACTTAACTTACCTCAATTGGAATCACAAAGTCCTATTGAAATGCATGGTGGACAGGTGTACACGAGGAGGGTGTTTGAGATTTTTAAGAAAAATTTCAGCGCAAGCCTTAGCTTATCTGCTGTAGATGTGTCATCTGAAGGGTCAATTAGGAAGTTTAAGGTTGGGCCCTTCAATGTTCCAATTGAGCACAGATGCGTGGTTGAGTACAACTCCATTGATGAAGAGATACATTGTAGTTGCCTTATGTTTGAGTTCATGGGAATACCGTGCAAGCATTTTTTGAAGGTTCTACAAATGGTTGATCGTGATAGGGTACCCTCCAAATACATTCTATCTAGGTGGACGAAGGAAGCAAAGTGTGGGTTGACTTTGTAAAGATGTTTATTATTTTCCATGCATTAACTAGGTGAAGGATATTTGATGTTTAAATGTAGTCTCTCTCTCTCTCACACACACACACACACACACCCCGGGATTTTGAGTGGAACATCAACAACAACTATCTCCAATTAGGTGAAAGTATGAGCTTGTGTACTGTCCACCTGGGAAAACTCAAAGCATGCCATTAGGGTGCTTATGTTTAATTATTTATCTATTCTCTGTCCATGTTTACAATTTTGCCATGGCCAAATGAGTATTAAATTTATTTTTACATAATTGTTTACAAACATTCCACACAGGTGATTCGTCAGACCTGTAAATTTCTAGTGGTGGTTAGTTGCTTTCAGCCTATTGGTGTTTTTAATTTTATCTCTTGTGACATAACAAACCAAAATTACCTCACAGATCCAGAATATTGGGTGGGGGGGGGGGATTCAGTGACTCTCTTTGCCTTTCATGGCTCATCATGACACTTAATTTTTGAATTGTAAGTGTTTCAAATAACATCTGAGAAGATAACAGAGCATCTACAGGATATTTATGGTCTTGTAAAACAAGGCTCAGTCTTGGTTTTCATTTTTTATAGTATACACTCAAAGATCCAGTTTATTTTATTTTAATTTTAACGATGTTCAATTTGTGCAGCTTTTCTCATAAATTTGGTTAATGTCAAGAAATATCATACTGAAGCATGTTTTCAGCCAAATCTTATAATGCTGCATCTGATGTTATTTTTTCTATGCCAAGTTTTCAATGCAAATAAATTTATTTCAGTGAGAATGTTTGACTACACACTTATTTCGTAAAGGCAATGCTGGATGGCATTTTAATTTACAGCTGTTCTTCTTCTTTTTTGAAATTTCTCCTCTCTCATACACTCCACCAGTTTTTCATTATCATCCATTGTTTGATCTGATGATTTAAATCGGTATCCTTTTGTTCATCATGCAGTTCCTTTATCATTCATTTTAATGAGTTCAGAAGGTTAGCTATGAGCTAGCATCTTCTAGGTTGGAAACTTTCCTGAGCAAGATCCATTTGGGGAAGATGAAATATGAATTGCTCATGTGGGAAGAGGTTTTTTTTTTTTTTTTTTTAAGTTCTAAAATATAATGCTTTTTTTTTTCTTTAACGGTTTCAATCAGGGTGAAATCCACCCAACAAGGAGAGAGAGAGAGAGACAAATGGGAGTGCTGCTGCAAGCCACACTCTTGGACAAAGTTCTTTTTTATATGTATATTCCTATATAACAATTTAAACAAACAAGTTTTATTGGTTTGATCAATTTTTTAGTTTTTGATCGGTTCGATCTAGTTTTCTTAGCTGGTTCTGATCAGTCCAACTAGTTGGGGTGGATTTTGTCACCCCTATCATTGGTATCGCTAGTTTTTTATCCATGAACAATAGTGTGGATTTCACTAATGGTTTTAAGAATTGATATCGAAACGGCCCTATTGGGTGACACCGACACTTGATAGATGCCAGATTGATGACATGGATAAACAACAAACAACATCCGATATGCCAAATAGAGGGTGAAAATCCATGTTGGTCAACATCCAATGTGGTTGATATAAATTGATACGTATTGGTATTGGATTCGAAGTCGATTGATACCCGGTCTGATACTGTGATCTCACAGACCTCTCTTGGTTCGACCATTTGGTCCGTTTCCTTCTCTACCTACCCCAACTCCCCTCCCCTCTACCACACCTTCCCCGCCATCCAAAAAGTAAAAATTAAAAATGAAAAATAAATAAGAAGGAAGAATCATTGGAAACTGAAAAATTTTCTGTCTAAAAACCACCTGTTGTAGATAGTCAAACTCATAAACATACTATGTATGTAATATGTATAGGGAAAAGGTTCTTTGCGATTAAGGCGTACACTGCATTCTTTATATATATATATATATATATATATATTTGATGGAAATAAAAATAACATTAGCGGAAAAAATTAGATACATTCGTCCCAATAAATTATATACATCCTTTCCTTCAAATGCAAAGGCTCATCTATCTAACAAAAGAACCACATCCTGAGATGATTTAAAATAGAAATTTAAATGCTGCCATTGTTTATATACAGCCACAAAAAGGAGCCACACTTAGTGGCCAAAAAGTGGAGGAAAGGTTAAAAGTTAGTTCTATCAAAAAAGTATTGTTACCCCAAATTTCTTTTACTTTCCATTTTCTTTCTGAGGCCTCCTTGAGTCCTGATAGTACTGCCCTTGTGCATCTTTCATAAGTGTCTTCTGTCATTATGTAATCAGTTATTATTAAAGGACATCTACAATCATAAATAAAACAAACTACCCATCCAGTCATATTTTTTTGGGTTTTAATAGCACATATCATGAATCATGATTAGATTGTTTAGAAGAGGGAATTTGTGAATTGGGTTGTTGGGAAAGGTATGATTGTTCACTTCATCGGAGTGAAAGGGTGGGTTATATTGAGAAACCCACCACTAAGCATGGCTTGTAATTTGATGGGGGGTTAAGTTTGGTTTTCTCAAATAAAATCTTATTTCTATAAAACCATATAAAGTAGGAGAAAATAATGAAGATAGAAAAGAATCGGTTCAGGTCATCCCTTGACCGTTGCAAGTTCTTAAAAAAGTACATTATTAAAGCCTGAAAAGAGAAGCCAGATAGGGTAGAAGTCTGTAATCTCAAAGGGCTAGCAGCCTAGATGTGCTTTGTAATCTCGCAGGAGAGGTGAAGATGCCAAATGGTTTCATGGTGATTCCCGCAGAAGGCACAAGATGTGTCAACAGCGATCCATTTTCCTATCACATCCCTCGTTGGAAATCCTTCATGCATTAACCGCTAAAAGAAAAACTTAAATTTGGGATGAATATGGAGTTTCCATAAGAATCGCCACTAGTGTGAGCAAGGTGAGGAGCAAGTACACCCGTTTGATATTCCATTCAAATTAGTAGGTGTGTTAGAAGTAAAAAAATTTGTTGCTACCTTGGTAGTGAGGATTCTAGATTTTGATAAATGGCACCTCCAACGGTCCGGTTGTGAAGAAATAGGTGTATTCACAATTGAAGAAGTGATCGACAAAGGAATCATAGAATTTAAAAGAGGAGCATTTCATTGTTGATCACACAAAAATTCCAAGACCAGTGGTCTAGAAGAAAGGGCATGAAGGTTAACTACGGGGGCCAATGGTTTCTTTATATATACTAGTAAAAACATATGTGCAAATGTACGTGGGGGTTGAACTTATTTATAATAAATCAAAGTTACATGTTTCGTTTTATATTGAGAGAGAGAGAGAGAGATTGCAGCCACTAAAATAGATTAAGAGAAAGAGAGAGTATGTAAGTCTCCTACATCTGTAATGCAACTTTGGAATTTAAAATTATTCAAAAACGTCATAATTGAACAACCATAGTTGTAACAAAAAGAGAGCATACGAAAAACCATTAAAAAGAGGAACAACCATAGTTGTGGAATTGAGCTCTTTCAAACCTTGGAAATGTGTCGATCTAGCCAAACCCGGATTGTTCTCATATGATCTAGCTATATTGATGATCTACAGAAAAAAAAAAAAAAAAAAAAAAGAAGCCAGGATAAGAAAAGAACCTAATTCAGAACACTTTTACAGTTCATAAACCCATGTCTAATACAATCTAGAAACCCTAGGTAAACAAAACCCAGGTAGCGATAAGCATAGTCAAGAAGAAAGCTCAACAAACAAAACCCATATAAGAAAATTCAAAAAGATTATCATAAGAACAATGATTTAGAAACCTACAGGACCCTTCTACCAATCTATGAGTTTTGCTTTAACAAATCGAACTTCCAATGTCGAAATTGATCATCCACTGGATTTCCAACTTCCAACGCGACAAAGATGGATTACAAAGAAGACTACATTGAAATAACCAATGGAGGCGTCTCTACCTTACTCAAAATCTCGTCTCTTCTGTCTCTGATCTATTGGGTCTTGGTTTGCTCAAGAAGAATACAAAAATAATTAAAAAGAAAAAGAATATCAAATGGGGATATGAAAATAGCGGATATATGCTAAATAGAGAAAAAGAGAGGAAGGTGACAGAGAGGAGGGTGAGGAATTTTTATTGGTAAGGGAAAAAACTCCTAAAATATAGTTTTTTATTTTTTTAATAAATTCCAAAAGATATTTTAAATAGAAAGAAAGGGCGGAAGGCGAGAGAGGAGGGAAAGGTTTATTGCAAGAGAGAGAGGGATTTCAAGGATTTTAAAAAAAGATAGAGAAAGAAAAGTAGGAAGGGAGACAGTAGGAGACGGTGGAGATTAGAAAATCATAAAATATATTTTAAATAGAGAAAAAGAGCGGAAGGTGAGAGAGAGGACGGTGAGGAATTTTGATTGGGAAGGTAATTAGTAAGATTTTGGTAGAAAAAAATTCCTAAAATATGGATTTTTTTAAAATAAATCCTAAAAGATATTTTAAAAAGAGAAAAAGAAAAAGAATGTGAGAGAAGAGGGAAAGACTTATTGCAAAAGAATATGGAAAGTGAGAAAGAGAGAAGGAAAAGGATTTGAGTGATTTTTAAAAGAATATTAAAAAATATAAAGGATACCAACAATATTGAAAAAATAAAAAATATAGACAAAAAAAATAACGAAAAAGTCAAGGTGTTTAAATAAGTAAGGGGTAAAGTAGTCAAATGAAAGATTAGCCACGAAGTATAAGTATATGCACTTATATAAT
This sequence comes from Macadamia integrifolia, assembly GCF_013358625.1. Taxonomy (NCBI): domain Eukaryota; kingdom Viridiplantae; phylum Streptophyta; class Magnoliopsida; order Proteales; family Proteaceae; genus Macadamia; species Macadamia integrifolia. The sequence continues at coordinate 368,217 of NW_024868240.1, forward strand.
AATAATATGATATATATCTTATTTTATTAATTTTTAAAGAGAGAGAAACAATGATTTGAGAAAACAAAGTAAAGAAATTGTAGAGTACCTATTAAATATAGCCATACAGTAAAATTTCATCACTTGTTAATCACATATATTATCATACGTCTAAAACAATATAATAACACCTTGGGGTAGCTCTACTGTTATATATTAATAGATATCATGAGGGTAAGATCGTCTTTTATATTTCAAAAACTAACACCTTTCAGTAGGGGTGTTAATTTTGAGCCCACACAGGTAGGCCCAGCTGAACCCGACAATATAACGGCCCAACCTAGACAGGCTCGATTTATGAACATGTATTCACGGTGTAGGTAGTTAGCCCATTGGGCACCCAATCGAACCGACACATTTATACGCTCGACTTGAACTGACTCGTCCGACTCCTTTTAATATTACATAAAATTCATATTTTGCCATTGCTAGTAAAAAACTAAACTAGTTTTTTTACCCTTTGCTTTGTAATATGATTTGATTTAGTTAAGTTTTATTATTATTATTATTATTATTTTTTTTTATAAGAACAACGATAATCTCATATCATTTGTTTTCTTTATTAAAGATTTACGTCACATATTTCTGGACCTTCAACATACTTAAGAAAATAATTTCAAGGTAGACATGTTTAGAGCCCGTTTAGACTTAAATATGTCCATAACTCAGTTAAGGTCCGCTTAAAGTAGCCCGATCAAAGCTTGACAACGACTAGCAAAATTATAAACTATACCATGCCCCCCAAAACTAGGCCTGTTTACTTAAATGGGCGTTCATGGTGCACGATTTTGAAGTGGTTAAGCCCAGTTGGCCCGATCGGTTGACACCTCTACCTCTCACAGTGTTAGGTTGAGTGGGTTTATTTGTAATTAACGAAACGTGAAAATAATGAATGTAATAAGGGCAAATGCGAGGGGAGGTAGATGTAAATTTTCCTAAAAGCAAGAGAGTATTTTTTGAGAGATAGAGAGAGAGAGTGTGTGGTTAAAAGCATCAACAAGGGCGTTATTCTCCATGTCATGGGGGGTGGACATGGTGTCATGGTCATGTCGCCCCGTGTGTCTGTCGCTTCCGTCAACGTTTGCAACAGAAGAAACCTGTTGACTTTGGAGCCCTAAATACTTTACGGCAACGGTTGCTGGTTTGTAGCTGCGACTCCGGCGAGTCTCCACTCTTCGTCTGAGGGTATGGAGCCCTCTTCCTCTTCTCAGTGGCCGTTCCATGTGGATTGCAGCAAATTCTCCAGTGGTTGCAGCGGCCCCTTACTCTTTGTAACTCTCTCTCTCTCTCTCTCTCTCTCTCTCTCTCTCTCGTTTGACATGACGCAGTTTTGTTCTCAATGAAGTAAACAAGATCAAAACCAATGAAAATTGCAAACAATAGCAAGAACATTGCCACTAAAAGGTCAGAAAATGACTCTTGTATGGACAAATCCACAGCCCCTTGAAACACATAGGGTGCCAGTCGAAAAAATATATTGCCGGAACTTTAACCTAGTGTCAGAGACGCCAGAAAAATGCTAGTAATGTCCAAGGAATTATGAAGAATTGAAACCTAGTTCTAAAGCTAAGCTTTGATCGACAGAAAATAAGGTGTTGATGCCGCGGGGAAGACTGGGGGAATAGTTTTCTCACATAGTAAGTGTTAATGCCACCCGGAAGGACTGTGGGAATGGTTTGTCACATAGTAAATTCACGTTTAATTGCAATGACCCAACTAAATAGGGCTGGATACATGGATCATTGCCCTCCAATCAGCTCTATTCGAGGTCATAATTGATACAAGGCCAAAACTGTGTATGTCTTTACTCACACGTCTCCTAAGGTTATTTTAGGTTTGCTACTGACTCTTTTTGTTCATATAATAATCAAATTATTACTTTGTATAGGAGCATCCAAAGGCCTCCGTTGAACATGGACATGCCACCTCATCCTTACTTTATCCTTCATAATATTCCATTCATCCATCTCAATTCTCAACATCCTCATCTTTGCTACACTGAGTTTATCTATATGATGCTTCTTAACTGCCGAACATTTTACACTTTATCTTACGCACCTCACCACTTTATCCATCCTATTGTGTTTCTCTGTGAAACATCATCCTTCATATCACCTTCTTTATTTATGATTGAGCTTAGGTATTATTCAAAATAATCATTTTTTGGAATCTTTCTCACATCAATTTTCACCACCTAATTATCCATCATAGTGTAACTAAAGTTATATATCATACACCCCGTCTTCATTTTAATTTTCTTATAATCTTTTGATTTTAAGGTTGATCTTCATAACTCCAACTTGGCTTTAATCCCTGCTTTTGTCTCATCCACCAAAACAATATCATTAGCAAAAGGCATACACCAAAGAACCTCATCTTGAATGTCTTTGGTTAAATGATAAGCACAAACAAATAATGGCTTAAAGTTGATCCTTGATGTAATCCGATTTTAAATGGGAATTCACTATCTTGATCCCCCACAGTTGTTACACTAGTCACCACACCATCATACATATCTTTAATTATGCCCATATATTTGCTTGAAACACTTCTCTTCTCTAGTATTTGCCAGATTAATTCATTAGGGACTCTGTCATAAGCTTTTTCTAAGTCAATAAAGACTATATGGAGATCCTTAGATCACCGCGAATATAGATACCTGATATAGATAAGTTAATTAATGGGCTTATTTTATTACAAATAAACCTTGAGTTGGGTTATGTATGTGTTGGGCCTTTGATCCCATGGGTTTTCTTTGTAATGAACTACTTTAATGAGCCTAAAATATGGGTAGAAAGTAAGAAAATGTGATTTAATTCATTAGTTTAGTTAGAGTCATGTTTTGAGTCTATTTCCTTTGTTATTTCAGTTTAAGTCAGTTTAAGTTTCCCTATTAGTGAATGACTAGTTAGTTACGTACTACATGTTGGAATTCTAGTCCTACTACATGTTGGAGTTATAGTCTAGTCCTATTTGGAGTCCAACTCCTATTATGTAAGGTCTAATCCTACTTGGAGTCTAACTCCTAGTTATGGTATGACTGCTAATCTACCCTCTATATATAGAGGACCTTATGTACTCTCAATTCTTAGATTTGAATAATGAATGATTGTAGTCAATTGTTTAAACAGCCGGGATAGCTGTGTGTGAGATGCCTGGGCCGAGATAGCCAATCCCACCCACACTTGTCTTGTTTCTTTTTTCTCTTATTCTTTGTTTACTACTACTATTACAAACTGTTTATTGACATTGAAGAATCCTAAGAAAATCATATTTGCTCAGAACTTCAAAAGACAGAACCGACCAGCACCCATGGAGGAATTAGGAGAAAGATCGATCTCCTCTTCCTTCCCCAATTGATCCCTGATCGGCCTGGCCTTTTCAGAGGGTGTTCACAGCCTTACAAGGATCACTCAATCTTCTCCTCATTGCTGCCCAAGCAGCCCTATCAAAGTTCTTGGAGATTTCTCTTAGTTTCTCTCACTTGGGTATGAAAATCAAGAAATTACATAACTCCACAACCAATCGTCGGAAGACTATCAACTTTGGGGATTTTTGTTACCCTCTTTGGGCCCTACAATTGACTAAATTTGCAGCTCAATTGGAGCCCTACAGACCTGGTCGTACGTCTCTCTATCCATCTCTATAGCAAGTATTTCTTCTCCTATCGGGTTGGATTTTGGGCTATTTTGCTCCTATATTGGTATTGTATCCTTGGGGGTTTATTTGATGGTCTTATTTCTTTGTTTCTTGGTCCTAGTTGTATTGTTTGGGCTTTATACATTGTGAGAGTTAGTTTCTTGTAATCTACTCTTGCATAATACCGTTATATATTGACGGGTGTTATGCCATTTCAAAACATATAGAAGCTATACACGGATAACTAGGAGGGTTCCCATATGTACATGGCCTTTGGCGGCCTCTGGCCAACTTAATTATAGGATGTCCACATAATGGTACAAATATAGGCTCGCCACATAAATTTATATTGCAATCTCTAAGTCTTTCCATGAGTCTCCTTAGTAAGTAAATTGCTTTTGTCGTTGATCTTCCTAACGTAAAACCAAATTGGTTCTTCATAATAGTAGCTTCTTGTTTGAGGTGGGTTTCATTAACCCTCTGCTATAATTTCATAGTATGACTTAGTTTTATGCCTCTATAGTTATTGCAGCTCTAAATATCACCTTTATTATTGTAAACCAAAACCACAATTCTTCTCCTCAATTCATATGGCATTTTCTTTATGCTCATAATCTTGTTAAACAACTTGGTTAGCCAAGATAAACCATAGATTCCTAAACTCTTCCACACTTCTATTGGGACCTCAGCTAGACCTTGTGCCTTGCCTACTTTCATCATCCTTAAAGCTCCTTTTACTTTAGACACCTTAATTTCCGACTTACGTATTCGTTGAGGATAATTAGTATTCAGAAAATCACAATCTGGAAACTGTCTAAATTTTCCCATAAACTAATCGGATGCTAATATGATAATGCTGGTTTCTGACTGATTATTATCCAATTCATTTACCTATTTGACGGTAATAAAATATTCGAATGTTATATTTATATCCATTTATCCGATTATAAGGTTAATTAAAGTTAAATTTATCACATTAATAGTGTAGAAGTATGTGATACATGCCAATCTTTTTTTTTTTTTTTTTTTTTTTTGGGAAGACTGAAACATGCCATACTGAAGGCCAGATTTAATGGTTTAATTTGGACCATAGGTCCCTCACCTTCAACAATTGTCACAACCCTAATCCTCGTAAGCCTATCCCTCATTCCCTCATCTTCGACAAGACGATAACGCTAACCTTAGTAAGCTGTAAGCTCGTGACTCCCCTGCCACTCTCAAGGTAATTCTTCTGAACCCCAATTTCTGATCTCTTTTTTCTAAAACTGAGTCCAGTTTTGTTGAAACTAGTTCACTGATTATTTTTTAAATACTATTGATTTGTTGATCTGATTCTAGTATAATAATAATATTAATTTATATGTTATTTTTTATAGGGCAAGAGAACGCTACCCTGGCACAAGTATACGCCCTCGCGCGGGCCAATGGGAGGGCTTATAGGAGAATCTTTAGCACAGGGACAGCACAGTCTTTCTGCACCTGCTGTATCTAGGCATAGACACACGCAAGTGGGTAGCGTTATTTCATCCTATTTTATAATACAACATATGGCAATACTTATTTTTCTTAGAAGCATATGGCAATACTTACGTAGTGGTATTAGTGGATGCATTAATTTCATTTTTGAAACGAAACTAAAAAACACCCTAATGGAGTTAGTGGAGCACTAGGGCATTTAATTTCTTTACTTATTTTTCGTATTTGGACTCTAGTCTCTGGAGTGTTCCTCACCACCTCTTTGCGTCCTTGGTGTTCAGATTTGGATCTAGAAGGTAGCATGCTCTGAAATTCTTCTTGGCCCCGAAGTGGCCTCTGCTTCTGGTGGGTCAATTAAACCTCTGATCATCAAGATAGCAAGCTCGGTTGGTGAATCCACTAAATCGGGTAACAAATCTTCCCCTATTCTCCTTCTAATTTGCTTTCTCCACCCACTAAGAGCTTAATTGTGACACAATCATCTAGCCTTGGTCCTCTCATCATCCGATTCCCGAAGGGCAGAACTGAAGAACGCACTGTTTGGGACTGGGCACGACCCCTCTTCTTTGTTTAGACTATCATTTTTTTGTTTTCCGGATGTAATCATCAATCATCACCATATGATTCTCCTCTCAACTCCCCACTCTCATTTGCCTTTGTTTTGGCTCTATAGTCTCTTTACATACCTCCAAGGCTTGGTCTCACCACTTCCAGAGTACCCAACACCCGTAATGTATCCTTCTCCACCGTTCTACTGTGGATCCCTTTCTGTTGATATCTCGAGCACTTCCTACACATCCCCACTGGATAGATTCAATTTTTCTGATGGGTCCAAATGCTGTAAATTTTAGTTTCATGTAGAGAAATAGACATACATTCAAGAGAATTAACCATCACTTCCTTGAAGCCTATATTCAACACCTTGAAATGAAAGCGATGCCGAAAATCTCAAGAGCAACAACAACTCAGCCAAGTTGGTAGGGTTGCTTGGTGAACGAGTCGAGCTAAACGTTATTCAGATATCCTATTAGAAAACAAATTCGAATTTGATTATAATTTTTATGGGTGCAAGAACTATGTGGGTCTGGCATAAGAAACGCCAGACACATGGGTCAATGGGAGGGTGCACAGGAGCATCTTCAATGTACAACAGCGGAGGATAGTGTGGTCTTTTCATGCCCAGCTCAACTTGGATGTTTCCTACACTAGACTGGCAGGTTTCTTTCCAATTTTTATATATATCCAACGAATAACTGTCCGAATTCAGATAGTGTATTTTATAACAAATTTAAATGTGGATACTGTCATATCCGTATCGAATTCAATCCGTTTATATCCCTATTAATTTTTTATATATATCTATGATATTTGGTGTCTTGATGTCTAATGCAGTCTTTCGGGATACTATTGCTCAATGTGTTTTAATACATCTATCAAGGTCTCTACCCTTCCTTTCCTTCATTTTAGTTATCTTATAGATAGCTGTCACCCCCTTCCTTTGTGGTTAGATTGTTATAAAGATCTTCATATTTCTTTGCCCTTGCATTTCCCATAATCTTCTTAGCTTCATTTATGGAAAGTTTATGCCTTTGTGGATCCTCTACATCCGTGGTCTTTTGGCATGTCGTAAAATTAACTTTTTTGGTCTTAATGGTTGCTTGAACCTCATCATCCCACCACCAAGTCTCCCTAGTCCCTAGGGGAATGAAGTTTTCCTTTTGATTCTCCTAGGACATCTCTAGCAACTTTCTTGGTACAAGTAGTCACCTCATTTCACATCATATTATTGTCTCTCTTAAAGTCCCATTCCTTGTTTGACCACTTTATCAGTAGATGATTTCAATGTATTAGTTTTTAAGCTCCACCACCTTTTCCTAGGGCAAATAATCTTACATTTCTTATGATTTTGCATAGTAAGACACATATCTACGACTAATCTATGTTGTGTGGTTAGGTTCTCCCCTGGTTTAACCTTATAGTCTTTACATAATTATCTGTCAGACCTTCCAGTTAGGAGGAAATCTATTTGGCTACTATGATGCCTACTTTTGAATGTAACTAAATGCCCCTCTCTTTTCAAAGTAAGTGTTTACAACGGATAAAGCATAAGCCACAACAAAATCTAAAATTGAGATCCCTTTCTCATTCCTCTCTCTGAAATCAAAGCAGTCCCAACTCCCAACCAGTCCAAGCCAAGAGTGATGCAGATCCGGTTTCCAAAATCGGAATCGGATTGATTTGAATGTTTCTAGTTTCTGTGTAACATATGGCCAAGGACAAACTAGTAATAAGAATTAAAATAAGGACAAATCAGAATAGGCATAAAAGGTGGGCACTTTAGTAAAATAAGGAATAAGGGTTTAAGACAACCCACTTTATCAACCTCACGACACAAACAGAAATCCAGCGGCAGAGGGAAAACTGGCGATGAGAAGAACTCCTTCCAGATTCATCGACTTAGCCCAAAAATTAAAACGTAGGATCGCCATAGCATGTTCTATCAAAATCCAGCGATACTAGTCGCAGACGTCAAGGGTACAAGGAGTATTAACCTATGCAAATCAGATGTGGCGGTAGGGTAAAGATTAGTTCTGAAACTGGCTATGGAACTTAAAAATCAGGAGGGCTTTCGATCTCAGATTCAAATATCTGATTGCCTTAGGGGTTATTATTGCTCCTCCAGATCTCAAACATAAGATTTGGGTACGAGGAGATTGAACCAAACTCAATGGGCTGCTATAGTTGACTAACAGGGAAACCGAGAAGAGAACCAGAAAAGAAGAAGATGAGAGAAAGCTCGCAAAGGGGGGGAGGCAAGAGGTCAAACAATCATGATTATGCTTCTACCCGGCAAAATACACATTCCTTCAATTCATTCTTCAAAATCTGTCAATCGATTACAAGAATATCACTATTTAAAGACTCAATTGAACACTATTTTCCTATTATGAAATTGAAATAAATTAGGAATCTAATTGAAAAGGGAAAAGGATCTCCTAATTACTTCCTAAGATCTAAACTAACAAATTAGAAACAAAGTAAAACTCAAATTGGAAAATCCTACTTAGGGTAATATCTACCAAAAAAAAAAAAAAAAAGATTACATAGATTTCCCCAAAATAAAATAAAATCCTAATATATCCTACTGAACTCAAAAAATCCAACCGGACTCGGCTCGTCTCTATTGAGATTGCCACAAGGGTTGACTCGGTTGAACCGATTCTACATCAAAGAGCATCATACTATAAGGTTCACACTCCATCTCTTTGTCCATTGGCAACTGCTCAACCAACTCAAATGCCTAAATTGGAATGAAAATTTACAGTTGGATTCAAAATAAGAAAGGCCAAAGTTTGAAGAAGATTGTGAAGTTCAGCTAACATATCAAGAAGGTTCAAGGTATCGGGTTTTGATCAGGTTTCGACCCTTGGAGAGACCGGTCGAAGCGTGGAAAATTTCGAGGAAATCAGAGAATTTTTTCCGGTTGAGTGGAAACTTTGGTTTCGACCTCCAACCTAATTTTTTGTATATATCCTATTTTAGACATTTCTAACACATTCACATAATTAGTTTCATAAAAAAACACATAAAGTCATAATTGTGGGGTGAACCAAAAGTTTGGTGATGTAGATAAGTCACTTGGGCTTATTTTATTGCAAATAAATCTTGGGTTGTGTTCTATATGTGTTGGGGCTTGATCCCATGGGTTTTCTTTGAAATGTGTCATTTTAATAGGCATAAGATATGGGTAAAAGGTAGGAAAACGAGATTTTATTCATTAGTTTAATTAGTTGCTATTTAATTCAATAAAGGCCCATTATGTCATTATTTGGTTGTAAAGTCCTATATGAACTATTAGTTAGTTAGTCATATTCTATGTTGGAATCATAAAGTCAAGTTCTAGTCCTATTTTGAATTCCTAGTTGTAGTAGAAGTGTCTAGTTATATTGGGAAACTAGCTCCTAATATTAGTATGATTGTAAACTTTCCTTCTATAAATAGAGAAGCATATGTACCATTATTGGACAGATTTGAATAAAAAAATTTTGCATTTATGAAAGAAAGCTTGCAACTAAATGCTTAGAGCAGCTGAGATAGCTGTGGATGAGAAGCCCATGCTGAGATAGCCACTTCCTTTATTATCTTTCACCCTTCTCAACACTCCATCCGTTTTATTCTTTTTTTTTTTATTATTTGTTGTAACATTCAAGAGGTATAATTCATATTCTGATAAAAGTCTGCAGAAATTAGAACCGATCACCAATCCTAGTGGAAATAGAGAGAGATCGATCTCCTCTCTTTCTCTCTTCTGTACTCTGTTCATCCAGGTCTTCAATCAAGGTATTCTAGGCCTCATAAGGGTCCCACGATCCTTACCTAGTCACTTTTGGAAGCATTCAGCTACTGTTCTTGAAGGTTCTTCTCAATTTTCTCTCATATGTCAAAAAATCAAGAAAGCTTATAACTTTACAATCAGCGGTCAGAATCCTCTCAACTTTGGGGGTTTTTATACCCTCCCTATGGACTATCTACACCCAAAAGTGCAGTTCAATCAGACTCCCACAAACCTGGCCGCACCTTTCTCTCTCCAGCTCTATAGAAGGTTTTTCTCTCTCTTATTGGGTTGGGTTTTGAGCTGGTTTTGCTCTTATATGGGTATTATATCCTTGAGGGTTTATTTGATGGTATTATTTCTTTGTTTCTTACTCCTATTTGTATTGTTTGGGGTTATAAACTGCGGAGTTAGTTAATTGTAATCTAGCCTTGCATTATTTGGTAATGTACGCTGAGTAGTTGACTAAAAGTCTGAAACTATACTACGTAATTACATAGTCTACACTATATATAGTCTACAATCTACATCAATACATAATATATAATGCAAATTATCCAAAATAAATACAAATATTACATCATCATGAGTTATCTCTCAACACTCAAAAGTCAAAAGTCAAAAGTCAAAAGTCAATTCCAAGTAGAGTGTAGATCAAGCAAGATCCAGCCTTAGATTCAATTTTATGGGGCACAAAGTGGAAATCTTGAGTGTTTTCCCAAGTTTCCCATTCCAATGAGAAAAAAGTAAGGGGAGAGGGTTGAATTTTTGAGAATAGGAGCCTTGGTTTCTTTTCAAAGTATCTTATATAAGAGCTGGTTCCACCCAAAGGATCGAACCAAGTGGTTCAGTCAAAATTTTCCATATTTCGGTCGAAATATGGGATTTTTCGTCGAAACTTGTCGAAACATGTGACCTTTTAAAGTCACAGGCTATACGGTATCGATCGCCTGTGATACGGTTGAAACATGCGAAATTTCGACCGTATCGGTCAAGTTCTTGAACCATGATATCAACAACATAACCTGCAATCTTAAGTTTCTTTCCTATCTTGTCCAGCATCTCATAAATCTCCACCATCCTTGGATGTGAATCATCTACCACAAACTCATGGACTTCTCCATTCAATTCCATATTATTGCATCCCAGTGTGGTTTGGATTCCCTTCTTCATCAACCTCCTCATCTCTGCTACCTTCTTCCAGCGACCAGATGAAGCATAAATATTTGATAACGATTCCTAATCCCCAGCTTCATGCCCTTTCAACTGAATCAAATGCTCGAGTTTCCAAGTTCAACACGGCCATGGATTCTGTAAGCCCTTAATGGAGTTCTCCAAATTGTTGAATCTGGTTCGACCAGCATGGAACTTGTAAGATTGTAGGCCTGATCAAGCAAACGTGCACGACCCAAGATATTGACCATGCACTCGTAATGATGAATGTTTGGCACTAACCCAAACTCTGTTCTCATACTACCAAATATATCCAGAACTTGATCAACCAAACCACCATGACTACAAACAGAAAGGACCTCTGTAAATATCTGATCATCAGGGAGAACTCCATTTCTTTGCATTTCTTCGAATGCTAGGATGGCTCATCTTTCAAGGCAGTTAAACGATCAGAGAAGGGCTCCTGGAATCCCTCAGGCTGAGACAGAATCGAAGACGTCCAAATGGAATACCTTCAAACCAGAGGAGCGGTCTTATGATCGTCAAGCTCAAATGACTTCCTTGGCTCGAATCCAGGTATCTCCCAGCTCCATTTCTTCTGGTCCACCATTATTGTCTTCCCAAACTCTAGATCTTAAACAATAATCTTCCACTGACAACACCTGAAGAGGAAAACTAACGAAATCAGGCTAAAGAGCAGACTTCAACGAACAAAGCAACTGAACCATAAAGCCATCCTAGATCTCAGAAGTTAAATCCCTTCTCTTTTTTTCTTTTTCTTTTTTTAATTTGATTTCTTCCTGCCTCTACTCAATTCAACTGTTTCCCTTATTTTTTTAACTCTTTAGTGGATATGATGATAAATTTGTATTTTCTGGAATCATTCCTCCTGCCATACCGTCTCACCCAAACAAAAACAAAAAAGAAGGAACCCTTTTTCTGATCGTTTAATCATCTGCAGTGTTGGTGATATGGGTCTAAAGCCTGGAATTCCTCAGGTGCATGGGATGTGTTTCTGGGGTGGTGGTGGCAGGTAGGTGGGTTGGGGCTGCAGGACACGGTGGGGTTGCATGAAGAAGAAGAAGGGGTGGGGGTAGGGGTGGAGGGAATGGGGTGGGGCGGGTTGGGGTTGCAGGAAGAAGGGGTGGGTGGGGTTTTATGTGTTAGAATGCACTTTTACCTTTTGCCCTCCTATTTTAGCTATTAGAACATGTGTTCATTGGGGTTGAGCACATAATGAAGGAAAAACAGTTTTTGGCCATAATAGAAAAATGCGTCTCTTTTGGTTGTTGATAATGCCCAGAGTGGAAAATAACTAGACCTTGTTTGGGCTTTTCAATTGTTTCTGGCATGTAAGACTTTAATGAAACTAGTGAGGGAAGTAAGGAAAACAGAGGAAGGAAACTACCATAAAATTCCCTTGATATTATTTCCTCTTTCATTGGATAAAATTGTCAAAAAGAGGTTCTTCCTCATGTGATTCTCAGCTCAGCTTACTGTTTCATACGAAGTCCATCAAATTTTGGCTCCAGTGCATCAGTGTCTTTATACACCACATTCACCTCCCCTGGGCAAAAAAATTATTCCATGGATCATGTATATTGCATATTCTTTAACTGGTGATACAGTTGTATGAGTCTAACACTTTGTGTCTTCAATCTGCTGTTACATGCCCCAAAACTGACCAAAACAAACTGGCACATGCATGAGGATTAAAGCAGCCTCTGATGTGAGCGTCTGCTAGACTGTACATGCTACTGCACACATTATTTAGCTACACACCCTCTAATCCCCCCCCCCCCCAATGTACGCTTCTGAGGACCTAGGCTGTTGATTCATTGCTTCTGTTTCTTATCCTTCTCCTCCTATACACCCACCCACCACTGGCACCAAATTGTCATGAACCATTTGTTGTAATAAAGACCTTCACTTCTCTTGAGTCCTTTCTTCTGCACTTCACCACTACAAGATGTTCCAGAAGCTGGTTCACCGCTCATATCTCTTTTCTTGTTTCCAGACAATCAACAGGTACCCTTGATCTAAGGGTACTTAGCTGCTAGTGCACTTGCTTAAATGGAAAGAGAGGAGTGAGATTGAGAAGAGAGCCTTGGCAGATGACTAGAGCTTAAGAAAAGAGAGCAGTTGTTAGTGCTTTTTATTTCCACTTCATAGCTTCCTCTTTCCATGCTGCACCATTCCTTTTCTACAAGAGTTACAAAGTACAGTTGTCCTAAAGTGTTGCCTCACATATATCATGAGATCTTGTTGGTATTTAAGAAAAATGTTTTTTTTTTTTTTTTTTTTTTTTTTAAGAAATATTGAAGCCACTTTTTAAATTCAGTTTAATTTGCTGGGAGTGGAGAAGATTAGCAGAAATAATGAATTTTCAATGATTGATTTGTTTATGAGATGTTTATCTCCTTCCTAGATGATGAAAAGCTTCCAAGAAGATTTCAATTCATGCTTTAACCATCATCACCGATATATATATCTCAACATATTTTCTTATAGGAGAAGAGTTTCAGGCCTGATGAGAGTTTTTTTTTTTTTTTTGGGGGGGGGGGGTTGGGCATGTGAGTTTATGTGGCCAAAATATCTTGACAGTGATTGTACTTACTACTTGTCTTGTAATCCTGTGGGCAGAGCACTTGAAACTTTTTAATTCATGTATTATTTCAATTAATGATATGCATAGCAGGAACAGAGATTGTGATGATTTCATGTGGTTAATGAACTTTTCAACCATGATTTTGCAGTGGTATAGACTAGCAGCTTGTCTTTGTATCAATATGAGCTTTTGAAAGCTGAGCACCATGTAGATGAAGGCTTATAAGTTTCTAAATAATACACTTCAATTATGTAAAATCTAAAGCTCATTTTAGTTATGTAAATTTTAGCATACAGCCAAAACGCTTCAATTATGTGTTGGATTCGAACGTCATATTATGAAGGATATTGAAATGTTAAGGCATATATTTGTAGGTGAGCATAGCCATAGAGACACGGAAGATGCTGCAATATGTAGGAGTAACTGCTTATATATGGATGAAGGTGAGATTTTTTCAGGAAAGCAGTTTATATTGGGATAAAATTATTATTTCTACACGATTGCTTATTTGTGTGTCATTGGATGCCATGTTCGATGTTTAACAGAGGATGTTTATGGAAGTTTATGGAAATGAACAGCTGTCAGAGTTGGAGAAAGCAATTTAGTCAGATGCTTTAGAAGATGTGTACATTGAGACACTAGAGTTTTGCTGATGATGTCCAGAATAATGATGTTAAGGGTACAAAGTATGCAAATGATTTTGAAGCATCGAATAACCAACATCCTAAGGATTCAAATGCAGTACAAATACCATATATTGGTATGAATTTCTTAAGCTGGGAAGAAGCTTATTCTTTTTACTGTACTTATATCCGGATGAATGGCTTTAGGGTTCGCATAGGTAGGACTTAGGAGTAATGTATCTAATAAAAGGGAGTTGGATGGTTCACGTAAGGTTTTTTCAAAGAAGTTTTTATGTTACAAAGAAGGTTATTGATATGAGAATGACAAGCGACGAAAGGGGAAAATAGTGCATCACAGGTCTGTAGTTAGAGTTGGTTGTCCAGCATTTCTGTGTATTAAACCAAATCAGAATGGTTGGGTAGTGCACAAATTTGAGGCAAATCACAATCACCCACTGGTTCTTGAAGACAAATCAACCAGGCTCCAATCACAGCAACAGTTGACAGATGGTGTAAAATTGATAGTTGATCATCTCCATAGTGCTGGTATAGGTCAAAGTCAAACACAAATAGTTGATGCTGTTGTGGAGTGCTTTGGTGGTTATAATAAAATTGGTGTGACAAAGGGGAAGCTTAAAGGTCAAATGAAAAGAAATGAAAAAAATGAAAGAAAGATGATTGAAGTGGATCTCCAGACAGTTTTAGCATATTTTGAGTCTATAAAAGAAAAGGATCCTGGATTCATTTATTCTGTTAATGTATCTGATAAACAAACTTTGAGTGCTATTTTTTGGATTGATGGCAAAGGCAGGTCTGATTATGAAATTTTCAGTGATGTTGTGGTCTTTGACACAACATACAGGAAAAATCGATATAGATGGCCATTTGGTCCGTTTATTGGCGTGAACCATCATGCTCAATTTATTCTGTTTGGATCTGCTTTGGTTGCGAACGAAACAAAAGTCATTAGAGTGGCTGTTCAAGGCGTGGTTGAATGCAATGGGAGACAAGGCACCAAAGGCAATTATTACTAATGAGTGTACCGGTATTGTACCTGCAGTGGCTAGTGTTTTCCCCAAAACAGTACATCGCTTTTGTTCATGGCATGTCTCAAAGAATGCCCTACAACACCTCGGTTCTTTATGGTTGCAAAAGCCTGAATTTAAACCAGAATGGAAGCACTGTGTATATCATTCGAGGTCAGAGGCAGATTTTCTAACTCGGTGGGAAGAGATGATGGTGAAATATAATTTGAAGGACCATTCGTGGTTAAATGAGAAGTTTGCTCAAAGAAAGTTTTGGGTGCCTTGTTATTTTAGAGGCACATTCTTTGCTGCAATGAGCTTGACCCAACGAAGCGAGGGTATGGACAGTTACTTTCAGGGATATTTCAATGGCTCTATGACATTGCTAACATTTGTGAACAGCTCCATTGATGAAGAGATACATTGTAGTTGCCTAATGTTTGAGTTTGTGGGAATACCTTGCAAGCATTTTTTGAAGGTTCTACAAATGGTTGATCGCGATAGTGTACCCTCCAAATACATTCTATCTAGGTGGACGAGCATTTGTTGAATTTGTAAAGATGTTTATCATTTTCCATTGCATTAACTAGGAGAAGGACATTTTGATGTTTCAATTTATAAATGTATTATGTGTTCCTCAATTTCAATTCAATCTTCTTTTTGTTATCCAGTTGACTTATTATTGAAATTGTTAGTATTTTCTTTCCTGATTTTGTACTTTCTAGTACCTTGCATGAGAGTCAAATTCTTCTTCTTCTTCTTCGTTTTTTTTTTTTTAAATCTCAATTTGGTGTTACTGTGAAATGTGTTCAAACTAATAATGAGCTTGAATTTGTTTCTTTGCTTCCTTATTTCCAGTTGCTTGGCATTGAATTTATTCTATTTAGGGGTGTGGCTCTTACACATGCATGAGATACAATCAACACCCTTTTTTTATTCAATCCATGGGAGCAGGGAATTCATTTTACAGGGAAGAGCAAAGGGACAAGCACAAGGGCGCAAGTGTAGGAGCCATGCTCCCAGACATGAAACTTTCTTCCTTCACAAAATGATTGAGATATGAGGGTTTGTTCATCGTTTTCTTCGTGATGGTGGGGCTTGGGAGGGGAAGAACATCAATGAATGCTCATACTGGCTTGGGAGGGGAAGAACATTGAGTAATTCTAGCAATGTAGAAAAGAAACTCTTACAAATTTTATACATTCCTTTGCCACAATACACACCATGGGGATATGTTAAATATAAAATTTATATTTTCAAAATTCACATTACATGTTCTGGTAATTCATATAGGACTGAGTTTTCCAGAGGCCACGGTGAATGGACATCAGATTAACATGGCCCATCGGAAGCATAAAGGGGGGGTCACATCCTGACTGAGTTTTCCTTCACTGCTTGGTGAAGGAAAACTTTTTCCATTCATATATTTGATATAAGATGGTTGTTAAGGGGTGTCAAACAGTTGGTTTGGTCCGAATTGATTTTGGCATGCACATTGGTCCAAACGAAGCCAAACCATCAGGGTTGGATTTTGTTTCGGTTGGTTCAGTTTTGATGTTATTATAATCCCATATAATAATATAAACAAAGAAATTTTTATTGTATTTTTATCGGTGTGATGATTTATCAGTTTCAATCGTTCTGATCGGTTTGATTTTGTATTGTTTTCCATGAATTCAAATCCTAAACTGACCGATTTGCATTCGGCTTCTGGCTGGTGTAGTTTTCTTAATTGGTTCCAATCGGTCCAACCAGCTGGGGATGAATTTTGCCACTCCTATCATTGGTATTGTTATGGTTTAACTGAGAGCAATAGGATGAATTTCACTAGGGTTTTAGGAATTGGTATCAGCTCAGCCCTATTGGCTACATCGATCCCTAATCGACACCCAATTCTTGGCTTAGACCCACTAACGAACTAGTATTGCTGGTTAAAAGACTAGCCTACTTTGCTATGACCAACAAATCTAATATACAAACATTTACTAATAACATTGATGTGCTAAGTTTATGCTTTCAATGAAATTTTTTTTTTAAATAATTAAAAATGAACAAATAAAATTAAAGGAAAATCAATAGCAAACTGACACATTTTTCATTAACTTAAAACAAACTTTTGTAGACAGTCAAACACAAGAACATAGTTAGTAAATACATATATAATACATGTATTATATACATATAGGAAAAAGATTCTCTGAGCATAAGGTATACATTGCACCTCCGCATATGTATTATTTTATTAATTTTTTAAAAGAGAGATAAACAATGATTTAAAAAAAAAAAATGTGAAAAGGTGTTGAGTACCTGTTTCCTTTTTTTTTTTTTTAAGAAAAAACTCTCCCTCATATGTGTGAATAAAAACCTATTTGTATATTTAAATACAATCACACGATAAAAAACACAATTTTTGTTAGACCACTTATTAAACACATGGGCAAGCAAACGCTTCCTCCTGCCACATGTACACACTTATGAAACGGCCAGTGAAAAGGTGGGTACAAGCATCTTCAGTGTGGGGCATCTGTTATGTCTTGACATTCATCCTAAACACATATTATGCATTACATATTATAAAAACATTGCTTTTAAAAAGGGTGGGATCACACCTTGGTCGCGTACCTTCTGAGCCTAGACACGGGGAGGTGAAACGACCAGATTTAGATCCTCTCCTGTTTTGGGTCTGGCTGGTTCCTTTTCACCCAGAGCTGGAGAGGATTTGAACCTGAAACCACCACCCGACCCATGAACCTGCTCCTATTGGATGCTATTGCGTGCGTCCACATTGGCCCCACGCTGGCACAGGGGCCACGCGAAAAAATCAACACATTCAAAACTTCGAAAAGCTAAGAACACCCAAATTTCAATTCTTCTTCTTCTTCTTCCAAACCAAGAATCCTTGGAATACTATAGAAACCTGTGTACTTTGGAGCCCTAAATTCCTGCCGGCAACGGTTGCAGGCTTGTAGCGGCGACTCCAGCGAGTCTCTACTTTCCATCTAAGGGTATGGAGCCCCCTTCCTCTTCTCCGTGGCTGTTCCCTGTGGATTGCAACGAATTATCCAGTTTCCGACTCTCCAGTGGATTGCAGCGGGCCCTTCCTATCTGTTAGTATTTCTCTCTCCTTCCCTCTTTTGACATGAAACAGTTTTGTTCTCAATTAGAAGAAAACAAAATAAAAACAGTGAAAACTGGAAACAGTAGCAAGAACGTTGCCACTAAAGGTCAGAAAAATACTCTTATATATAGAAATCCACAGCCCCTTAAAACACATAGGGTGCCAGTTGAAAAAATACATTGCCAGAAATTTTAACCTAAAGTCATAGACTCCTGCAAAATGCTCGAAATATCCAAGGAATTCAGGGGAATCGAAACCTAGTTCCTAAAGCTGAGCTTTGATCTCTTTATTTATTTAATTATTTTTTTTTTGGGGGGGGGGGGTAAATAAGCTGAGGTTTGATCGACGATAAAAAGAAAGAGTTAATGAAACGTGGAAGGGCTGTAGGAATAGGCGTCACATAGTAAATTCACGTTTAATTGCAATGGCCCATTCCTCTTATACTAATGGTAAGTATCTCTTTCTTACATATGAAGATTACACACATGTACGATTGATGATGGGCTAAGTGTCTTGATTGATTTGTTTGCGCTTATCATGGATGAATTAATTAGAGACATTCTAAATGAGGTTCCTTGGAAGTATGCTTTTTGTTGATGTTATTGTTTTGGTGGATGAGACAAAAACAGAGATCAACGCCAAGTTGAAATTATGGAGATGAACCTTGAAATCAAAAGATTTTAAGAAAAGTAGAACGAAGACGGAGAATATATTATGTAACTTTAGTTACATGAGGATGGATGATGAGGTGGTGAAAATTTATGAAAGGGAGGTTCCGCAAAGTGATTATTTTAGGTATATGGGCTCAATTATAAATAAAGAGGGTGATATAGAAGATGATGTTTCACAAAGAATTAAATAGGATGGATGAAGTGTAGACGTGTGGCCAGAATGTCGTGTGATCGACATATTCTCTTAAAACTTAAGGAAAATTTTATAGGACAGTCATATGACCAACTATTATGTATAGTGTAGAATGTTGGGTAGTTAAGAAGCATCATATAGACAAATTCAATGTAGTGGAGATGAGGATGTTGAGATGAATGACTGTTAAAACTAAGAAGCATAAAGTAAGGAATGATCATATTATAGCTGATTTAAGAGTAGCTCCGATGCATGATAAGCTAGAAGAAATTTGTTTGGGGTGGCATGGCCATGTTCGACGGAGGCCTTTGGATGCTCCAGTATAGAGGAGTGATTAGATTTAGATTCAAGAATCTAAAAGAGCTAAGGTAGGCGTAAAGTGACCATAGGAGAAGTGGTGAGGAAAGACATGTGTAGCTTAAGCCTTGTATAAAGTATGACCTCGAGGAAAGCTGATTGGAGGGTAAGAATCCATGTAATCGATCCCATTTAATTAGGACAAGGCTGAGTTGTGGGAGAGAGAGAGAGAGAGAGAGAGTTCATCTTATGGTGTTTGTATTGTGTATTGATTGATAGACTAGAGCCTTGGACGTGCATAGACTTATGAGCTATAGCTTTGTGCTGAGGATACTTTTTGGGGGTGATATTTTTATAGAAAACTTTTGACATTGGAAAACAATTTTTAAGGTGTGTATTCTTGAAGGTATTGTAATTTTATATTTGTGATGGATCATGGATGACTGTATGACTTAAAACCTTAGAGGGGTTAGGTTGATCCCGGGTGGTTCGTGGACGATTTAGTTTAATTTTTTTGCTTTCTGCTATAGTTTTGATTAGTGTGTCACACTAGTAGCTTTGGACCTTGCCTAGGTTTTGGGGTGTTTGGACCTTGCCTAGGTTTTGGGGTGTGGCAATCAAGGTGAACTCCTTATTTTAAAGAAGCCTACTTCTTTTCTTGCCTAGGCAGTTGCTTCTTGTAAAACTCTATTCCTCTTGGGTAACACTTTTTCTCTCAATCAACACATAAAGTAATGAGAAAGAATATATTAATGCACAGGGATCTTTTAAGATGGCATTGCTTTGTCCTTGTCTTCTGCCACAATTGGTCATTTAATTCAGAACTTCCCATTGAGAGCCACATTGAAGCAAAGTTCAAGAGCCCTGCATTGCAGTGGATGACACTAGAGAGAGGCCCTACATAATAGACTGCCTCTTGGACTTAGTAAGGTGGCAGCCACAAGGAGTGGGGTCACCTGGGCATGGCCCCTCCTCTTGTCCAAGCCAAAGGTGTGCCTGAGGACCAAAGCAGCCTCCGATGTGAGGGTCTGCTGGTCTAATGAGATGTCTACAAGAAACCTATGGTGATTTTACTGGACGTTCACATGTTTCTTGATCTGCCTTTGAGTTTTGATCTCCTGACGCTTGACATGGCAGGGGAGCTGTCAGATTTTACCTAAATGGTCCTTCATCATGCATTGTGGAAGTGAATATGGTTTATGACTATTGGTTTCTACACTTTCTCTGTGCCTCTCGCTCTCTGTAGTTCCTATATTGGGCCCACATGGTTAATCCTGGCGACGTAGTTGATTCAAGCAGAAAATCTAATCAATGCCCCATGCAGAACCAGTCTAATCAAGTGAAATCTGTAGTATGTTAGGTTGATCCCTATTTCCACTCATATAAAATGTTATCTCTTTTGGTTGTTGATAATGCACAGAGGGGAAAAATAACTTGGGTATGCAGATCAACCAAGCACTGCAGTCGTCCGATATATTGATCTTCTGATCTCCTTGTTTGGGTTCTTCATTTGGAACTGGCATGTATGACTTCACTGTAAGCATGTAACTAGTGAGGGAAGTAAAGAAAACTGAGGAAGGAAACTGCCATAAATTCTTTTGGTGTTATTTCCTCTTTCATTGGTTCAAATTTCAAAAAAGAGGTCCTTACTCTTGTGATTCTCAACTCAACTTATTTTTTCATACGAAGTCCCTCAAATTTTGGTTCCAGTGGCATCAGTGTCTTTATACACCACATTCAACACCCCCCCCCCCCCCCC